>NC_057393.1:56849677-57124974 GCF_019320065.1 Cervus canadensis | reverse complement strand
CCTAATTTTTAGGTTTTCTTTCCTTCTGCTAACCCTGGGGTTCTTCATTTCTTCCTTCTCTAATTGCTTTAGGTGTAGAGTTAGGTTATTTATTTGGCTTTTTTCTTGTTTCTTGATGTGAGCCTGTAATGCTATGAACCTTCCCCTTAGCACTGCTTTTACAGTATCCCATAGGTTTTGGGTTGTTGTGTTTTCATTTTCATTCATTTCTATGCATATTTTGGTTTCTTTTTTGATTTCTTCTATGATTTGTTGGTTATTCAGAAGCGTGTTATTTAGCCTCCATATGTTTGAATTTTTAATAATTTTTTCCTGTAATTGAGATCTAATCTTACTGCACTGTGGTCAGAAAAGATGACTGGAATGATTTCAATTTTTTGAAATTTCCAAGACCAAGATTTATGGCCAGGAAATTGGATCTTATTCTGGAGAAGGTTCCGTGGTGCAACTTGGAGAAAAAGGTGAGTTGATTTGTTTTGGGGTGAAATGTCCTATAGATCTTCAATCTAGGTCTAGCTGGTCATTGTGTCATTTAAGGGTTGTGTTTTCCTTGTTAATTTTTCCCTGTTTATTGATCTATCCATAGTTGTGAGTGGGGTATCTAAAGTCTCTCCACTATTATTGGTGTTGACTATTAATTTCCTCTTTCATACTCGTTAGTGTTTGCCGTACTATTGCGGTGCTCCTATGTTGGGGTGCATAATAATTTATAATTGTGTATATCTTCTTCTTGGATTGATCCTTTGATCATTATGTTAAGTGTCGCTTCTTTGGTCCTTTTCACATCCTTTATTTGAAAGTCTATTTTATCTGATATGAGTATTGCGTCTCCTGCTTTCTTTTGGTCTCCGTTTGCATGAAATTTTTTTTTCCAGCCCTTCACTTTTAGTCTGTATGTGTCTCTTGTTTTGAGGTGGGTCTCTTGTAGACAGCATATATTGGGGTCTTGTTTTTGTATCCATTCAGCCAATCTTTGTCTTTTGGTTGGGGCATTCAACCCATTTACATTTAAGGTAATTATTGATAGGTGTGGTCCGTTGCCATTTACTTTGTTGTTTTGGGTTCACGTTTATACAACCTTTCTGCATTTCCTGTCTAGAGAAGATCCTTTATCCCGCATTTGTTTGAGAGCTGGTTTGGTGGTGCCTGAATTCTCTCCAGCTTTTGCTTAATCTGTAAAGCTTTTAATTCCTTCATATCTGAATGAAAGATCTTTTACGTGGATTACAGTAATCTAGGTTGTAGGTTATTTCTCTTTCATTACTTTCAAGTAACGTCCTGCCAATTCCCTTCTGGCCTGGAGGGTTTTCTATTGATAGAGTCAGCTGTTATCCTTATGGGAATCCTTTGTGTGTTATTTGTTGTTTCTCCCTTGCTGCTTTTAATATTTGTTCTATTGTGTTTGATCTTTGTTTATTTGATTAATATGTGTCTTGGGGTGTTTCGCCTTGGGTTTATCTTTGTTATTTTGATTAATATGTGTCTTGGGGTGTTTCGCCTTGGGTTTATCCTGTTTGGGACTCTCTGGGTTTCTTGGATTTGGGTGGCTATTTCCTTCCCCATTTTAGGGAAGTTTTCAGCTATTATCTCCTCGAGTATTTTCTCATGGCCTTTCTTTTTGTCTTCTTCTTCTGGGACTCCTATGATTCGAATGTTGGGGCGTTTCACATTGTCCCAGAGGTCCCTGAGGTTGTCCTCATTTCTTTTGATCCTTTTTTCTTTTTTCCTCTCTGCTTCATTTATTTCCACCATTTTATCTTCTACCTCACTTATCCTATCTTCTGCCTCCGTTATTCTACTCTTGCTTCCCTCCAAAGTGTTTTTGATCTCATTCATTGCATTACTCATTTTTAATTGAGTCTTTTTTATTTCTTCTAGGTCTTTATTGAACATTTCTTGTATCTTTTCAATTTTTGTTTCCAGGCTATTTATCTGTAACTCCATTTTGTTTTCAAGATTTTGGATCATTTTTATTATCATTATTCTAAATTCTTTTTCAGGTAGATTCCCTATCTCCTCCTCTTTTGTTTGACTTGGTGGGCATTTTTCATGTTCCTTTACCTGTTGGGTATTTCTCTGCCTTTTCATCTTGTTTAGATTGCTGTGTCTGGAGTGGGCTTTCTGTATTCTGGAGGTCTGTGGTTCCTTTTTATTGTGGAAGATTTACCCAGTGGGTGGGGTTAGACGATTGGCTTGTCAAGGTTTCCTGGTTAGGGAAGCTTGCGTCAGTGTTCTGGTGCGTGGAACTTGATTTCTTCTTTTTGGAGAGCAATGGAGTGCCCAGTAATGAGTTTTGAGATGGGTCTATGTGTTAGGTGTGACCTTGGGCAGCCTGTATGTTGACGTTCAGGGCTATGTTCCTGCGTTGCTGGAGAATTTGCGTGGTATGTCTTGCTCTAAAACTTATTGGCTCTTGGGTGGTGGTTGGTTTCAGTGTAGGTATGGAGGCTTTTGGACGGTCACTTATTACTTAAAGTTCCATATAGTCAGGAGTTTTCTGGTGTTCTCAGGTTTTGGGCTTAAGTCTCCTGCCTCTGGATTTCAGTTTTATTCTTCCTGTAGTCTCAGGACTTCTCCAGCTATACAGCACTGATAAGAAAACTTCTAGGTTAATGGCGAAAAGATTCTCCCCTGTTAGGCATACCCAGAGAGGTTCACAGAGTTACATGAAGAAGAGGAGAGGGAGGAGGGAGATAGAGATGAGCAGGAGGAGAAAAAGGGGGACTCAAGAGGAGAGAGACAGATCTACGCAGCTGTCTGTTCCCAGAGTGTTCTCCGTAGCCCAGTCACCTACAAAGATTCACAGAATTGGATTGGGAAGAGAAGGGGAAAGGAGGAAATAGAGGTGTTCTGAGGTAGAAAACAGAGAGTCAAGATTGGGAGAGAATAATCTTCGGTTTAAAAATAGGGCTTCTCTTCTTTTTTTTTTTGTAAGGTTATAGTGTATTGAAAATGAAAATTAAGGAGTAGTAGAGGAGTACTAGAGGACTTTAAAAGAAATAAGAGAAAAAGAAAAATAGAAAATAGAAGAGAAAAAGGAAAGAAAAAGAAAAAAAAGAAGAAAAAAGAAAAAAAAAATTTTTTTTCCCTAATTAAAAAAATCGTAAAAATCTATGAAAATGAAAGTTAAGGAGTAATGGGGGAGTAATAGGGGATTTTAAAGGAAAATAAAAGAGAAAAAATAAAAAAAAGAAAAAAAAAGAGAAAAAAGTAAAATTATATCTAGGAGTTTCTCTAGAGCTGTTGCGGTCAGTGTGGGTTCGGCTCAGTTTCAGATAGCTCCTCGTTCCAGCTTACACTTCTCGGTATCTACAGGCCCCTTACGGTGTAGTCGGTGTTTTCTAGAGGGATTTTAATCTGTTGCACCAGTCCCTTCTGAAGCGGTTCCCTTTGTTTATTTGACTTCTGTTTGCCGGTCTCTTCAGAGCCTCATTTCCGCCCTGACACAGGCGGGCGGAGGTGGACTCTTATTCAGGTAGCTAGTTCCGTCGCTCTGCGGGGAGGGGCTGACGCTGCGGGGATGGGCTGGCGCTGCAGGGAGGGGCTGGTGCTGCCGGGAGGGGCTGACGCCGCTTTCTCCGTCTGCGCTGCTCAGGCTCCCGGCTGTTCTATATGGAGCGTGCCCCGCGCTGCGCGAGGTTCCAGCCCTCGGGTGTTCCACAAAAGTGCGGAGCGAAAAGCTGCGCCTGCCCTCTGTGCCTTCCCCGTCAGAGCGGTCCAGGCAGCCAGGGGCTTGGTGGGCGCACTCTCCCCAGGTGTGGCGCGCCCACTCCCTTCCGCGGACCCAGTCTCAGTTTCCACTGGCGCCAGTCGGGTGCGCGCGCCTTCCGCCCTCTGCGTCCCCAGCCCCAGTCCCCGCCCGCGCCGGTCGGGTGCCTGCGCCCTGTGTCTCGCCGCGACCTTCCCCTCCCCCCTGCCTCCTGCCTCCGGCGGGGCTGGGCCGGTCCGCAGCCTGCGAGCTCTTCTCTGGACTTTCTCGGTCTCTTTGTTCTGCGAACGGCCGGCAGTGTGTTCGGGCCGGTTAATGTACTCTCTCTCTTTTGGTCTCCCACAGTTCAAGTTGGCACCTCACAGAAGCTCCCTCCGATTGTCCTCAGGGCACTCAGGCCCGGACCCTACCCCAAGCAATGCCGCCCAAGACTCCCTTCCCGGGACGAGTCTCCGTCCTCAGCTCTTTTGTCTCACTTTTTATCTTTTATATTTTGTCCTACCTCCTTTCGAAGACAATGGGCTGCTTTTCTGGGCGCCTGATGACCTCAGCTAGCGATCAGAAGTTGTTCTGTGAAATTTGCTCTGCGTTCAGTTATTCTTTCGATGAATTTGTAGGAGAGAAAGTGGTCTCCCCGTCCTACTCCTCCGCCATCTTGGCTCCTCCTTTGTTCCAGTATTCTTGTCTGAAAAATCCCATGGACAGAAGAGCCTGGTGGGCTACACTCTGTGGGATCGCAGAGTCGGACTTGACTGAACAACTGAACACAAACACACATATGTACTTGTTGTCGTGTTTATCAGGAACAAAGTGACAAAAAAGAGAAATTTGGATGGAGCTAGGACAGGAGAGTTATCCTATGGAGCAGGCAAGGGGTGGGTTCCAGAGGGCAGGTGAATGGAAACCCGGGTCGTGACAGGAAGGAATGCAGTGCAGGCATTTGTGGAGCTGGTGGTGAGGAGATGAGGGTGTTCGTGTCTGGGTTCTAAACTCTCAGCTGTGTACTGGGTTGGGTGATGGTGGTGGGAAGTTGTGGAGAGAGGAGAAGAGTTGAGATCATCATCTGTAGGATGAGGAAAGCCAGCTTACAAAAAAGCAGAATTGGACTGCCAGGCCAAATTGAATACCAATTTGACATTTGACACTATTAATGTAAAGTGAAATCAGTCAACTTGAGTGATTTTTCTCATGCAACTTTCAGCCATTCTAATTATGTCCTGGTAGCGGAGTGAGGAATGGTAGATATGCCAAAGAAGTGACTGGAATAGTCTGAAAAGAAACTATTTGCTGATTTAAATTGTCTCAGTTTTGGCTGCTATAACAGAATACCATAGACTGGGTGGTTTATTAGCAACAGAAATTAATTTTCTCATAGTTCTGGATGCTGGTATGTCCACAATCAGGGTGCCAGCATGGTCAGGTTGAGTGAGGACCCTCCTGGATTGCAGATGGCCAACTTTTCATTGTATCCTCACATGGCAGAGTAGAGAGAGGAAGAATGCTCTCCTGTGACTCTTTTGAGAGTACTAATCCCATCTGTGAGGGCTCCACCCTCATGCCTTCATCTAATGCTAATTATTTCCCAAAAGACCTGCCTCCGAATACCATCACACTGGGGACTAGGGTTTCATCATGTGGAGTTCGGGAAATACAAACATTCAGCCCATGACAACAAGTGAGACTTCCTGATGACACAGTGGAAGAGTATGTCTAAGAGGACGGGGGGTGGACTTTGTTAGATCCAGGAGTGGGGAACTGAGCTGTGAATGAGCTGAGCTGAGACTCTCAATGTAGTGGATGACAACCCAGATACAAGTGGACGGTAGGTCAGCCTGACTTTTGTGTTACTGAGGTCAACAGAGACAGGAGGCGAGGTTAGATCCACCTAGTCCATCTCTGAGATGAGTGTGGGCCACTGGGGTTCCAGTGCCTGGACCCTGGTATGGATGTCTGTGTGTTGCCAGTTTCCCAGGGCCTGGCACAGCAGAATGGCAGAATGGTACATCTGGAGGCAGCAGCCTGAAGTGAAGCTGATGTAACTGGGTTTGTGGGCAGATGGTGGCTGCCTAGTGATACAGCATCATCTGTGTAATGGGTATGAATGTAGGACCCCATAAAGGAAAATGAGAAAAGCACAGAAATGTGGAAGGAAACCAGGAGACCGTGGCATTCTGGAAACGTGGAAAATTCAGGAAGGAGCCGGGGCCCACAGTGAGAGGTGAAGCCACATAAGTACAGAGGAGTGGACACTGGTGGGGAAGCAGCCACAAAAGCTGGTGTCTGTTTTCCTTCTGAGAAAAAGGCAATGGATGAGGTAGTCCCAGAGAACAGAGTTTTTTCAGACTGGGCAGACAAAAGGTGCTGGTAGGAACAGGTGGATGAGGGAGAGAGTCCTGATGATGCATTCATTAGAAAACTGCTTTGTGTTTTAACCTTTGCAGATAATGGCTTTTCTCCTGAGGAAAAAGACCTCTTTTCTAAACCATCGCATTTTTCAGCTGATCCTGTCTATCACTGGCACTGCAGAACTGGGCTTTGGGTCCTCTGTAATCACCAACGTTGGTGTCTTTCAACACGTCCTCTGCAATTTCGAGGTAAACTGGAGGTTGGTCACTAGCCCTAAAGAAGCAGGTATGTGATGATACAGAAAGCTTGGAGCCTCCTCTAAACCCAGCGAATCAGCTTCCTCCATGGTCAAGGTGGTAGTGAGAGAGAAAACCACAAAGGCTCTGGAGCTCAGAGTCCCTGCTCTTTTAACTCCTACCACCAATAGGCTGTATGGCCTCGGGCAAGTCTCTTGACTTCTCTGAGTTTGAGTCTTCTCCTGTGTGAAAGGGAGGCCATCATCTCTCCCTCACAGGCTGGTGTGGGAGTCAAATCCGCTACTACCTGGGAAAAGATTTTAAAACTGTAGGCTTCCATACATCAGAGGATATTAAAGCATCCCATTTCCTTTGGATGATGCTTTGCTATTTAGAAATGCTCCTGTAAAGGAATGAGTGAGGGATCCTGAGGGCACATAGGAGGCTGAGTGAGGAGTATTGGACAGACCTTTGGGTAGATCCCTTCACAAAGCATCATTTATTGAATGCTGGTCACATGCTGATGTGTTCTGGAGGTATGGTGATAACCAAGACACAGCTCCCACACACAGCCATCTGGGCCCAGGACAGGACGTAGCTGATGCTACTATGTGCTGGGTGCCAGTGAGGGGGGACAGGGCCTCTGGGGAGTCTGAAGAGGGGACAGTCAGCTCAGCTTTGGGGCTGAGTCTGGCAGAACATATTCAGTGGGGGAATGTTCCAGGTGGAGTGGATGCCACTGACTCCCAAGAACAACCACAGGCATTTGAGAGCATGTGGCTTGGGGCACCTGCAGCAATGTTATTGCAGATAGAGGTGACTCTTTGCAGCCCCATGGACTGCAGCACTCCAGGCTTCCCTGTCCTTCACCATCTCCTGGAGCTTGTTCAAACTCACATCCATTGAGTCAGTGATGCCATCCAAACATCTCGTCCTCTGTCGTCCCTTTCTCCTCCTGGATCTGGAGATTGCTGCAAGGATTGTCGGGGAAGTCAACCAGACCTGGGATATGGGCTCCCAGTGCACAGCAGGAAGCAGATATGCAAAATAGCCTCACCACCCTGGTAAACAAGTCAGCGTGCCTTGACCACACTGCTGCCCCTTCTAAAATGCCATGGCCATGCTCAGGCATCTTGGCTCCTCTATATCATTGCCACCAGCCCAGCCCAGGAATTACCCACACAGGAACCCACCCACCTTCCACTGCCTGCTCCTGGAACCACCATGGGCACCACCCATCCCCTCCCTGAATGAACTAGCCCCTCAGCTGAGCTGGTGCTTTTCACACTTGGGTTAAGAAAATAGGGAACTAATAAAAACAAGCAGAAAAGATGCTTTAAAAAATCCATAATAAACCAATGAAATGACATGACATTTTTAAAAGATTGAGAGGAGAGAATTTTAAAAAGAAGAAGGATTTCCCCAGTGCTGGCTATGTCAAGTGAAGTCAGGGCAGGGATGTGTCTGTTGTGTTTGGAGGTCACTGACAGGCCCAGGGAAAAGTAAATGGTGGAATTGGACGTCAGGTGAAGAGCAGGGAGGAGGCTGGAAGGAGACAGTTGGTGAGTTTTTGAAGAAGAGACAAGGAGAGAAGAAAATTAAAGAAGTGTTTCAGAACTTAGGAGACTTGAGCAGTGAAAAGGGGGCATCTAAAATACCAGTGTAAGAATCAACTATTGATGGGACAAGTCCTTCAGGGAGAGGGAAGGTTTGGGGAGCAGAGAGTAGGTTACAACAGAAGGGGCAGACCCTTGATGACTGGTTTGCAGCAGAGGGGAACAGGACATTGAGAAGCTGAAAGGGACAGGAAGTTGAAGTCATGCATGCCTTAGGCCTGTGGCTTCAGAAAAGGCCACCCCTTTCTGAGACTGAGGTCGTCATAGGGGTGGGGAGAGAGCAGAATTTGACACATTATTCATTTGATATTCAAACTAACTTAATACAGACATCTTAATACAATCTTTAGTACAGGGGTTATGTGACATAGAATAACATCCAAAAGATTCAGTTATGCATGTTTTCCAAAATTCAAACAGTTGGCATTATGTAAAGTAATTTCTAAAAGAACTGGGTAGCCTCAAGTGTGCTGGGGCAACTTATTTTTCTAAAGTTCTGGAGCAGAAGACAGGGGGAGGCATATGCTTCAGGGTGTCTGTCTTACTTTCTCAGCTCCCCCAGTTCCCAACACAGAGCCTGATGTATCATTTATTCAGTGACTGCCTTCATGAATGAATGCATGAATTTAAGTATGCAAAGCTCTTGGCATCCTCTTGAGTATGTTGGGGTGCCGTGTCTGGTTACCTCTACCTTCCCGGGAGCCACATTTATCCACACCAGCTCTCTCAAATGACAGCTGCCCTACGTCTGTGTGTACCTGGCAGTGATGGTGCTTTCAGGGGCTGGAAATATGTCAGGCTGTTTTTGGCTTAAGAGTATTCCACTTGTCTTATTTTGGTTTACTTTGTATTCACTCTTTTAAAAAAGGGAGTGGATCCTTATTAAGAGGTCACTACATGGCATGTATGATGCTGAGCCTTGCGGATTGGAGAGGGACAGTCTCTGCCTTCATAATAAACTTAAAGCCACTGAGGTTGTTCCACTTTTCCCCCTAAGTAAATGGATGGAGCCATGACTACTTGCTTGGTTCAAGTGAGGTTGATTATTGACTCTCTGAGTCACTGTCTGCAGGAGATGCCTGTGGGGGAACACAGCAAGAAGGAAAGAGTGTGGGCTCCATGGTCAGACAGACCAGGCTTTGAAGCCAGTCTCTGCCAATTAAAAACCGTGGGCGCCAGACAAGTCTCAGAGACTCACCGTTCTTATCTACTAAATGCGGATAATGATTTGGTTTTGGGACTTTGTGCGATCCTTCTTGCCTCCAGCAAATGGTACCATTTGTAAGTGTGAGCTCCTTTTGCTGCTATAAGAGTGCACTCTTTAAACTCCCACATCTGAACTTTCTTGATTCTGGGATTTAGGAAATGTCATCATTTAGATGAGAATAATAGAGCTCTCTAAAGGGAAGTATTAATAGAAATAAGAATGAAGGCACACTGTCACCTTTGCCCCAGAAGAATGGGGAGCAGCTGCATTTTGTTTACAATAAAGAAAATAACCTGAGTGATAAACTTCCCTCTTAGAATCTCAGTGCCTTTCACAAGGGTGTGTCATTCACAGTTCTGTTGCATAGGAGCTACAGGTTCTATAGATAGGGGACCTGAAGAAATTGCACACACAAGCTGAATGCATAGTTGCTGCAGTATAAAACCTGAGAGGTGAGACTCAGCTCCTAATTCCAGTTCAATGACTTGTTGGTGGTAAGGGACCTGTTTCTCAAAGGTCTATCTTACCTTCTATTTTCTCATGTCTAAATTGGGAACACTGGTATTTGCCTTGTATAGTAGGATCCTATGAGGATGAGATGCATTTGCTGTGTTGATGCACAGGCTGTGAGGCCCAGGGTGGGACACATGTAGAAGATGGTCACTGTAGGTGTCCTTGGTTTGAATCTAGATCCACAGCAAAGCTCCAGACAGCAGCAGAGATGGGGAAGACAGGAATGGTGTTTGCACTTTCTCCTGGGGGTGGTGCCCTCTATATTTTCTAGTGGTCAGGAGAACTGATATGATTCTGGAGCTGGTGAGCTGTGTTAGTGATTCCAAGCCAAAGAAGACCATACCGAGCTCCTCACTGGCTCACACTGCCTGCAACCCTTCCCTTCACACACTTGATTTCATTGTGTTCTGTCTTCTAGCTCTGGATGAATGCTGCTGACAATTTGGAGCTCTCTCTCTTTTCCCATCTAGTGGAAATCCTTCAGTCAACGAGGTAGGCTGGGCTTTGGCAGCGTGGGGGTTGCAGCTAAGGTTTCATGCCAAGAATAGGACTAGGAGGACAGGACAGCCAGTTGCTCAGTAACTATGGACTTCTCCAGTTCCCAGAGCGTGAGGTCCCCAGGGGGCAGTAGGTCTGTCTCAGTCTATTCAGCTGCTAAGACAGAAAATACCATAGGCTAGTTTAGTTCAATTCAGTTACTCAGTCATGTCTGACTCTTTGTGACTCCATGGACTGCAGCACTCCAGACTTCCCTGTCCATCACCAGCTCCTGGAGCTTACTCAAACTCATGTCCATCGAATCGGTGATGCCACCCAACCATCTCATCCTCTGTCCTCCCCTTCTCCTCCTGCCTTCAATCTTTCCCAGCATCAGGGTCTTCTCCAGTGAGTCAGTTCTTCACATCAGCTAGCCAAAGTACTAGAACTTCAGGTTCAGCATCAGTCCTTCCAATGAATATTCAGAGTTGATTTCCTCTAAAGGAAATCCTAAGGAAGTACTAAGATGGACTGGTTTGATCTCCTTGCAGTCCAAGGGACTCTCCAGAGTCTTCTCCAACATCACAGTTCAAAAGCATCAATTCTTCAGCATTCAGCTTTCTTTATGGTCCAGCTCTCACATCCATAGATGTCTACTGGAAAAACCATAGCTTTGACTAGACATGCCATTGTCAGCAAAGTAAAGTCTCTGCTTTTTAATATGCATCTAGGTTGGTCATAGCTTTTCTTCCAATGGAAGCCATAGACTAGGGGACTGACAAACCACAGAAGTTTATTTCTCACAGTTTTGGAGGCTGGAAATCTAAGATCAGACTCTGGCAGATCCAGTGTCTAGTGGGGACCTGCTTCCTGGTTCATAGTTTGCTGTCTTCTCACTACAACCTCAAGTGGCAGAGGGGTAAGGGAGCTCTCTGATGTCTCTTTTATAAGGGCACTAATTCCATTCATGAGGGCTTCACCCTCAAAACCCAAGTATCTCTCAAAGGCCCCTCTCCAAATGCCATCACATTGTTACTTTTTGAATTAGTCAAGGCTCTTTTGATAGCAAATGGCAGAAACAGAACTCAAACCAACTTAAAGAAGAAAGAAATAGAGGGTGAAAAGGAAAGCAGAGAAAGGGGACATTTATTGGCTTATACAGTTGACAGAGGCAGATCTTCACATGTTGTCTGGATGATGCTTATATTACTTTATCTGAGATCTATCCCTGGTCTTGTCTGTGCTTTCTTCCATGCTGGTTTCATTCTGGCTGGGCAACTTCATAGAGTGTCCTCAGCTCTGTACAGTCAGCAGACAGGGCTTTTTTTTCACTCAATACTCCTAGCAGTAGGATGGAGTCTCACGGGCCATCTTAGGTTATGTGGCCAGGCCAGGAGCATCTCTTGCCCTCTGGAGTGGGTGGAGGAGAGTTAGAAAGAGGTAAGTCCCAAAGAAAACCAGGGATTGTGATCAGAATAAGGGAAAAGGGAGGCAGGGAAGCCAGTCTATCAACCCACCTCCTTCCTTACACAGTGGGCTGTTCATATCCACCTCCACCTGACTCCTTACAGATTGACTGTCCTAGTGATCATTAGCACCTTAGTGTTCGAAGGTGTTTGCAACCACCCTTTCATTCATTCACTCATGATTGACTATCTGTTATAACCCACTCCACTTCTTAGTGCTGGAGGTTCAGGGAAGGAAAAGACACAGCCCTGTGGAGAAGGAGTGCAGAAAGCAGGCTGCTCAGTGCTGTGATGAGAGCACAAAGGACATTGGGGACTTATAGGTGATGAATGCACATCTTCCCATTGAACCCATGAGTGCAAGCCACACACAGAATTGGCTGGTTCTACCTCTTCTGTGTATCAGGGATATGGGGCTCAGCAGAATTCAACACAGCAGTACTGAAAGACGGCTCAAGAAGGAGCAATCCATCCACATTCATTCTCCTCTAGTTTCTTTTCTTTCCCCCTTGCCACTGTCTTTCTGTACCTGTTGTTTTCTAAGAGATGGACACTCACCCTGGGAGCTGTTTTCTTTGGGGGAGTAGAATTTACAGGAAATTGTATTTGTGATTATCCTGAGGAGGGGGTGCGGAGGCTTGAATCCCATCTCTCTCCCCTTTGACTCTTAGCGGCGTGTTCATCCACTTTGTGGTTTGGGGCGAGCAGGAAGACACACATGCTGACGGGCTGGCCGAGGCCCGCGTTCCGGCTGTTGGGAAGTGCTCCGTGGCTGTGCTCCAGTCTGCTCTTTTTGTTCTGAGTTTTCTGAGACCAGCATTAGTTTTCCCTGAGGCTCAGAATTTAAAAGTCAATAACTGGTGGTTGTCTTTGAAGGCAGTTTCCGGTGGGGGTGGGGTTGCGGATGGAAGGGCATGGGAGGCTCACCCCCAAGTGACTGGGGCACCGAGCAGACACATATTTGATGGGTGTCTGACAGCATTTTGATGAGTTGCCAGGAAAGCATGAGAGTCAGAGGGCCGGCAAACCCCGACTGTGGAACCTTTTTTAGCAGAAACACAGCAAATTTGGTTCATTCCAGTAAAAGCTTTTACTGCCTCTCTCCTGGGCTCACCAGGGAAGGACCCCGGAATGCTGAAGTTGCTCACCAGGCACAGCTTATTCCCAAGCTCGTCTTCCTCTTCAATGAGCCAGGCCTCACCCCCTCCAAGATGTCCACCATCATTGCCATCCTGGGCTGTCAGCTGAGGGGCCACTTCAGCCTCCAGGACTTGCTCAGGTATTGTGCCAGCTCCCCGGGAGAGAGGGCAGAGCATCAGGGCTGCTTCATGAGGGAACGTAGACCCCAGCTCTCTCCTTTCCACACTCAGCAGCACTGCCCTTCAATGCAGCAGCAGGTTCTATTTCCCTGGACCCTCCTAGAAACATTTTCTCTGTTCATGGCTTGAAAAAAGGGGTGGGTCCCCTAGACTCCTCAACAGGGCTGTGAGTTCACTGCTCCCTGGCACTCAGACACACCTACCAAGAAACCCAGAATTTCCATGAGCCCGGCCATCCTCACCAGCCAGTGACCCAACATACCTGCCTTTTGCAGATTTCCCAGCTGATAGGACATTTCAGCTGTTGTGTCCTCAGCCATGTCTGTCCTATTGACCTGGCAGAGCCAGAGTCAGCTTCTCTGATGAATCCTGACAGATTGGAGAAGTCTCTGGAAAGATCACACTGATCAGAGTAACGCGATTCCCCCTCAAGTCCTCCCTTGAAGCTGCATTTGGGTAGATCTGTGTAGAAAACATTCATGGGTGCTCAGGAGACATGGGCCAAACCCACAGTTGAATGTGTCCTTCTCTTTCTGCCTTAAGAATTGGGCTGTTTGTGGTGTACACCCTCAAGCCTTCGTCGGTGAATGAGAAGCAGATCTGTGTGGACGGAGCCCAGGACCCTTCCCTGCCTGGTGAGAAGACCTTTCCCACGGTCTGACAGCAGCAGGACGACACCCACAGCAACCCTGACAGGCACATGCCGTGGGGCCAGTTTGAGTGAAAGGCTGCGGGAAGGGAGGGGAAGGCACCCACAGCACAACCGAGATGTTCCCAGGTGCTGTCTTCTGAGGTCACAGCTATATTATTAGAGTCACAAATAAAAATAAATTGTGTGTCCTTCCTTCACAACCTGGAATGGCTTCCAAGCCCTGCAGGATAACAGCGCCCTGTAGATCGGCAGGTGGGCGCCTTCACGCCCCAGCCTCTGCCTGGCTTCCTTGGAGAGCCCCAGCTTCGATACCCTGTGGCACTTACACATTCTAATGTGTGGTGGTCTGCTGTCCACCCACTCTGCCCTGCTGTTCCCTCTGCAGGATCACCTCCCCTGCCCCACCCCACCCCCACCTCACCCCACTAGGCCAGCCATTCCCAGTCCCACAAACCAGGTTAGGTCACCTTCTCTAGGCTTCTAGAGTCCCTGTGCTTACTCTCATGCCAAGGCTTGTGATTTGTTTCTTTGAGTCTCTCTCTCCTCAACCAGATTCAGAACAGCAGCTGCATCAGGTTCTGAATTCCCTCTGCTAGGGGCAGACGTGAAGGGGACTATTACTGACCACTTTGTCCTGGGCCTCCTGAATCTGCTTTGTCCAAGATGGGAGCCTCTAACCAAGTGTAGCCGTGTAAATTAAATTTATTGAAATGAAATGCGACTAAAAATTCAGTTCCTCAGTTACACTAGCTGTGTTCCAAGTGCTAAATAACCATGTGGAGCTAGTGGTTACTGTATTAAACAGGGCAGCTAGAGAGCACTCTTATCACAGAAGATTCTCTTGGCTAATGTCATTCAATCCAGATAAATTATCTCTTATCCTTAGATCAAACCTGAAAAGTAGGAATTGCTATTCCCATTTTGCAGATGAGAAAACAGAGACTCAGAGACTAGGAACTTAAAGAGAGAAGGGGCCAGAATCCAAACAGAGGGTACTCTGACTCCATTTCTCCAAGCTGCCTCATCAGTTCTATTTCTACAGCATGCTGTGTGCCCTGAATTGGCGGTAAAATAACTGGCCAACCAAGGGGCTGAATGAATGGATAATTAGCCAACAGTATACTATGTAGTTAACCCTCCTTCTCATGGGGACTCCATTCTAAGACGTTTATCTAGCTAATTATCTACAAAAACAGTATTTGTTTGTCCTTCAAGGTCATAATAACACTTCAGAAGTAAAGTTTCTTCTCCCATTGGATCCACATACCTCTTGCTGCAATTCAAGCTCTATTTTTTAGTGTAGCATAGACACGCAAAAGTCCTAGACTAGAGCAGGGACCCAGATTGAGTACCATAATCTTCACCACTCTGCTCTCACTGCCTTGCATAATGCCCAGCACATAGTAGGTGCTCAGGAAATGTTACAGTCCATGATAATTTTAAAACTCTTTCTACTGGAAGAAAAATTTGACCCTATCATTTTTAGGATTTTTTTTTGGAGGGGGGTGGGCTATGGGGAGCATCATAAACATCTCTAGTTAAAGGAAACTTCAGAAACATTTCCAGAAATTCTTTTTAAGCATTACATGGAAATCTAGAATTGAAAGCCAAAATTTCAAGTCCCATGCATGTCTCAACTCCTGGGAGAAGTAAGCATTTGGTGAATATGATTGCCTACTGCAGCAAATATTATGTCTCTTTACATCCGTTTTCTCTCAAATCTGAATTTTCTTTTTTTGTAGCTGGAAGCCAAACATCTGGAAAGACAATCTGGCTCAGAAACCAGTTGCTGGAGATGCTGCTCGGTGTAATCTCTTCTTCCCAACTTCATCTGTCCTCTGAGTAAGTAGTTCCAGAAAGAGTGATTTGCCACAAGGCTGTTTCATACAGGGTGCAGTATTAAAACCTATTCTTAATGAAAAGTTTAGCATCTCTGAGTTGGTTTCCTGCACTAGTCAGAAAGAAAATTATATTCTCTCCACCCAATAAAGCAGACCTTGCCCTAAGATATTCTGATGAAAATGTTAAATGGCATGAGTAACTCAAAGCAGATTTGCTATCATTACAATAAACTCTTCTTGTCACCATTGCTATAGTGTAATTGTTATTGTCTTGGCAGTTGTGATAATTACTGATTTTGATGTCCTATACTTGGCAGACAATAGAATGGAGAAATGGTTAGCCTAAATAACATCTATCAAGGAAAAGACTTGCCAAATTCTTCTGCTATTTACTGTTAGCCATTCAGTTATTTTTCCAAGTTGGAAAAAGAAGTATCTGCCTTCAGTTAACTTTCAAAACAACATGCAGTCATAAAATTCCATTAACTCTCTTGGACCGCCTGCTTTATCTCGGCTCTGGGGTCACTAATTCAATAGCTATTTGTTGAGTACCTACTGTGTGCCAGACACTGTTCCTCCTTCCGAGAAGGCCATGCTGAAAAAGTCAGTCCAGATCCTACTCTCACTAAGCTGACCTTTTAGTGTGTATGTGGTTTGGGCTGGGAGGCGTGGGGGTGGGGAGTTACCCCTCAGTAAATCAGCCTTGTACATAGTGCTTTAAAAGTCTCTAGATTTCTAGAATCAGTGCATAGTAGAGCTGGAAGATGCCCTGGAGGTGAGCTGCATGCGTGCTGAGTCGCTTCATTCGTGTCCGATTCTGTGTGACCCAATGGACTGCAGCCTGCCAGGCTGCTCTGTCCATGGGATTCTCCAGGCAAGAATACTGGAGTGGGTTGCCATGCCCTCCTCTGGAGGATCTTCCTGACCCAGGGAGATGAGCTAGTCTCTACCTTTTCACCTTTTTGAAAAGGAATGTAATGTAGTGCTTAAGCACTTGGGCTCTGACAACTTCACCTCCTGGGTTCAAATCCCAGCTCTGCCCTCAAGGACCTTAGGGAGGTGACCTAGGCCCTCTATGTCTCTCTTCTACTCATCTTTGTGAAGATAAAAATAGTAGCTTCCATAGACAGAAATGAATAGATGGATAACTCTGAGCATGGTGCCTGGGATACTATATAAACTCCAACAGCTAACTACCATCACCATCGCCACCACCACTGTCACCACCATCATCTTCATCATCATCACCACCACCACCAACATCATCTTCATCATCCTCATCGCCACAGTCACTTCCATCATCCTTTTCATCATCATACTGAAGGAAGATGATCAGAGTTCACCAAAGTCATCCAATTACTAAACAAAGTCATGACTAAAAGAGAGGACCATCTCTTGACTCCTGGTTTCAGTGGCCATGCCCTCATCTCACCTAATCTGCAACTGATGCTGAGAATGCTGCCCAGCCAGGATGGACCCTTTCCTGGCTCTCAGGAGACTCAGGTTTTGCTGAACAATTGCCCTTGAGCATCGGCTCCCATCTCTCTGTCCTCCAGTTCCCTCTAGCAAGTCTGTATTCTCTAGACACATCATTTTAAAGTTCACTATTGAAAGTGACAGTTAAACGTTTTTTTTGTCTAAACTGATAAAGATGCATAAATAGTGAACTATTCCATTAAGATTAATTCTGAACAGTGTATTTTAAAAGGAGGTTAAGTAATCATGATGTCTTTTATGTGACTAGGTTGATGTAATTAGTGGGTGGCCAGTCAGACACTGTGTAAGTATGAATATTAGTGAGCAGGGCTTTATCATTTGGTACACAGTTTCCAATATATTTCAAAAGCTTTGGCCAACTTATGCTTCAGCCATTAGTAGGCAAATTCATCTCTTTCACAGCAGCCTTGCCAACATTACCGATCTTTTAAAATGTAATATATACTTTGCTGAGTGATGTCCAGATGTTAACCTTAACCTGCCTTTTCTAGGTGACTAACGAAGCTGGATGTTATTTGCATTTTCTGGACATGTCATTTGCTTACGGCTGATAGATAATTTATAGCATTTATTGACCCCCTTCCCCACCAGGATAAAGGAAGAGATGTTTCTGAACCTGGGGTCCGACTGGTTCCTGCTCTTCGTGCAAGGCCATGTGCACCCCAGCACAGTGGTGCTGGGCTTGAAGCTGCTGCTGCACTTTTTATCAAGCCCCTCCCTCCGCGGGCGATTTAAAGATGGCCTGCCTGCAGGTTCCTGGGTGGAACGCAGCTCCGAGGGCATGGACATCATGATGGGTGAGTGTGTGGCCATCTCCAGGAGACAGGGTGCAACCTGTGAATGAGGACCTGCCAGGACTAGGGAGCCTTCACATTGCCTGCTGTAGCGTCACCTTGACCTTGACCCCTTCCCCCACCTCTAACTTCCTTTTTCAGACTCCTCCCCACGTGGCCTCACTGCTCTTCAGATGCTGGGGACTTCTTCCCACTCCTCAAAGTCTCCTTAACTCTTTCCTTCTTGCAGAGATGCTTCCCCAACCCTCAACACCAGCACGGCTCTCTGGGCTGGGTCTCGATTTTATGTCACTTCCTCCAGGAGAGGAGGGTCCCATGTCAATTAGGGCACCTCTGTTATACTTTCTTTCTTTCTTTTTTGGGGGGGTAGGGTTTATCATAGTTTACAAGCATATTTTTATTTAGGTATTTAATTCTGTAATGTCTGTTCCTCTCACCACATTGTAAGTAGTTGATGAAGGCCCAGGGTTCTGTATATTTTATCAGAACACTACATTCTTATTGCCTATGCAAAGAGGCCTTGCTATCTCTAAGGTGGTAGGCACTAGATAAGCATCTGTGTTTGAATGAATGAATGAGCACATCAGAAATAGGAAAAGAAATTCTTATTGAGCACATTCTTGTGCTCTATATGTATGACGTATTTCCATCTAGCAGGTCTGTAGGATGGGTTGGTGGGAGAGAATCCCTTCCTGTGCCCAATCCCCATGTTGACCAGAAGCAATTGTTCTCAACTGGATTTTGTGCGCTTCTCCCTGATTGATAGATAACCTGAAGAGCCATCCTGCAATGCCTGACCAAAGCCCCTGCTTGCTTCCTGGGTTCCGAGTCTTGAGTGACTTTTTGGCCCGCCATATTCATATTCCAGAAGTCTACCTCATCGTGTCCACCTTCTTCCTACAGACACCACTTACAGAGCTGGTGGATGGGCCCAAGGTAGGCTCTAGGGGCTCTCAGGATGGAGTGACAACACTTGGGTTTCTGATTTCTGTATCCCCCAAGACTCTCCTCACCTTCCTCCATGTCTTCCAACTTTCATCCTGACCCACTTCCCTCCCTAGCAGTCCCACCTCCTTGCTTGCTCTTCGAATATCCTTGACTTCCTCAGCCTCTGCCTCCCTTGTCCCTCCCAGCAGATCTCTGTTTTTTATCAGTTCCACTTTTAAGTTTTTCTCCTTCTGGGTAGACAAATCACATGATGGTGGGGGCAACATGGGGAGGTTGAATTGCTGCCACCGCAGGCATAGAGCCTCATTTTATCACCTTCAAAGAAACATGTCCCTGTACCTTAGTAATGCCCCTGCATTCTAGTGTGAACCTTACACGCCCTGAGTCTTCTGGCCCACAGCTACCCTTTGCTCAGATGACTTAAATAACGGTAGAATGGAAGCCCCCATGAAGGGGCATTGCCTCAGGACTCCGCCTTCCATCACTTGTGTATTCCAAGACCATCTTTATCACCTTCTCTCACTGTCACTGGCAAAGTCACCTTTTTAAGGCTGATCTGTGTTCCTTCCACTCCATTCCCAAGTGACTGCATGCCTTATTATCCTTTCTCTGTATTTTCAGCATCTCCTTTTCTACTGATTCTTTCCTCATTGACTATAAGTATGATAAATTATGTACCACCTAAAACCAGAAGCTGCCCTCTTGGCTCACACTTTTGACCAGCTGCTGTCCTGTGTATTGCTCTCCTGTTCCTCCTCCAAAGAGGAGTTTCCTACTCACTGTGGATACCTTCTCACTAGCTTCTCACTCACTAGCTCACTGACTTGCAACAAATCTGAGGTTTCATTGACTCCTGTTCCTGTGGGATCAGGTTCAGAGTCCCCAGGCAGCATCAGGCCCCTCCCTGATTGGGATTTCACTTGTCTCCCAGCCCATCTTCCTTTCTTATAGGCCCTTTGTTCTGTGATCCTCCAGAGTCACCTCCCCAGTAAGACCACCTGCTTTGCGCTTGCCTGCCCTGTGCATTTAAGGAGCCCTCTCCCATCTCACCTTCCTGGAAAGCTATCTTTCCTTAGTTCTCCACTCAGATGCGACCTCGAGCTGAGACCCCCTAGACAGTGGGGACCTTTCTCTCTCAGGCCTCATCACGCCTTCGCCTTGTATAAGCACCAGCACGTTTATGGCTGCTTCTCTCCATAGATGCTGAGCACATCAAGAACAAACCCTGCCTCTTGCTCACCCTCCTGAGCACCTGATAAACAGACTCAGAAATTGTTTCTTGGTCTTGATAGACTTGAGTTAAACTGCACTGTATTGACGTCATTGGAGGGGCACAGCTTTGCTGAGGACTGAAAATTTCACTTCTTGCATATCCTTATATTTGACCTATCTCAATCTTGATATATGTTAATAGTATTACAGATCACACTTCAAAATCAAGTTCTTAACATACTCTGATAAATTCATCGAAAACTTGTATTTTTTTTTCCATACTGTGGCTCAGGAAACAAACATTTGCTGAATGTCAGGACCCGTGACAGATGTTTTACATATTTTATTTCACTTGATATTTATAACAATCCCATGAGGCAGATAATGTAAGTTTCATTTCACAGAGACGGAGACTGAACTGCCAAGAGGCTAAATAGCTTGCATAAGCCCAGCTTTTAAAGAAGCAAAGTCAGATCGTCCTGCTTGTCAACCCCATGCTTTCTCTCCTGATGGCACTTGCCCTGAATTTGACATGTTTTCTGCAATCTCATTTACAAAAATTCATTAAAGTTGATTGGGAGATTGAGTATTTCTTATGTCAGACCCAATGCCAGTTGCTGGTGGGTCTTCAGCCTATTTTAGATATGTGTGTTTCCCTTATGCTCCATCAGTGGGCTGAAATGCCTCTAGTGGACCAGCCACCTGTGCTGTTTTGTCTTTCTCACTGGGGTCCCCAGAGAAACATGGCATACTGGATGGAAAGCCAGTCACTTTGGTGGTACACACAGGTCTCTGACAGCACTTGCCTCCTCTTTCAGGACAGCCTGGACGCCATGCTTCAGTGGCTCTTGCATAAACACCACACAGAAGAAGTCCTCCGGGCAGGGCTGTGCACTGAAGGCGCCCTGCTGCTCCTAGAGATGCTGAAAGCCACCATGAACCAGGTGAGATCCGTTCCCCACATGCTGAGAGGGGTTCTGATGGGAAGACAGGCTCAGAAAAGTCACCCTTGACTTTTCCCAGCAACTTTCTGGTAGTGCTGATAATTTGCAGCTATTATTCAGAACTTTTGATAGAAGAGGCAAGGTGATAACTTAGGAGCTCAATGGGAAACCCAGCCTTAATGTCCCCAGTGGAGTTTATGTGTTCTTACCAGAAGACGTCTGTTTTCCATTTGTTTAAACATTTGACTTTCTTCACTGGGAGATTTAAGGCCTCCAGTCAAAGGGAACATTTCTGGGCAACTGCTTTGAGTTGAGAGTTTCAAGGGCCCTGTAGTCCCTTCCCTTCAGGGGCCTCTTCCCTCAAGAAGCTCACCTCTACCAGGATAGGTGGGCCTCTCATGAGGGACCCACCAGACAGAGACCTGTCTTAGAGAAGACAGATGCCTGCCAGCTGCAGACGTGACATGGAGAGCCTTTGATTCAGGCCTTCCAGGTCCACCTTGAAGGTAGGTGGAGAGGTTGTTTTAGAACTGAAGGCAAAGGCCGTGTGGCTTGTGAGCAGAACTAATTGTGGACCAGGTAACAAGAACACCCATGAAAAATTCTGGCTTCATTCTATAGACTCTAAAGGCAACTGGAGGTTTGATATGTGTGGAAACCTGATTGCTTCTGTAATATGATGCATGATTACCTTTAAAATAAGGGAAAAAAAGTAGAAAGTAAAAAGCATACCCAACCAGAGATAACCACAGTGAATATTAGTAGAATATCTTTCAGACACCTAAGAGTATACCATGTCCTTAGGGAATCAGACCACATAAATTCCTGAAAGTGTTGGTCACCCAGTCATGTCTGACTCTTTGCGACCCCACAGACTGTAACCTGCCAGGCTCTTCTGTCCATGGAATTCTCTAGGCCAGAACACTGGAGTGGATAGCCATTCCCTTCTCCAGGGGATCTTCCCAATCTGGGGATTGAACCCAGGTCTCCCACATCACAGGAAGATTCTTTACTTTCTGAGCCACCAGGGAAGCCACATATTTCCTCTTGCCTTTTTTCCCCCAACATGTTGTTGGGAATCATCTATATTTGTAGATGGAAATTTGTATTGTTTCTCAGAACATTCGTTGTTATAAAAAGTCTGTAATGAGCTTTCTTGAGAAGATATCTTTTCTTTCTAGTTTGATGACCTCCTTGGTATAAATTCCAGGATGTGGGATATTGGTTCAAGGTGCACTTCACGTGTTCTCTTTCTCAGAAGCTCACAATAGACATTATATGTATATATTCCTCTTGACATACATCCCACATTCTTATACAGATATGCTTGGCCCGGTCCTCACAGCCTCAAGAGGGACGGGACATATATCTATATACACTTATGGCTGATTCATGTTGCTGTATGGTAGAAACTAACACCATAACATTGTAAGACAGTTATCCTCCAATTAAGATTAAATACAAAAACAAAAAAATAAATACTCTTTTAGCAGGTATTTAGATGATTACATTTTTTTTCTTTTAACCAGTTACCTCTGATGAATTATATCAATAGGTTTCCTTGCATTCTTGCAAAGATCTCACTTTGTCACTCTGTTCTTATTCTTTTAGCATATTTCCTTATTCTGCTTGTAAATATTTTATTTATGATTTTGCAGTCATGTTCATAAATGATATTAGGTTTCAGTTTTCTTTTTTCACATGTTGTCAAGTTTTGATATCAGTATTATGCTAGTTTTATTAAAAAAAGATTCTTTTATTCAAGAAGATGCTAAATCCATGACTCTTATATTATTTAAATCATTCCTATGAAACAGCTTCGGCCTGAATTTTTTTCTTTTATCAACTTGCTTAGGCTTTTAAATATCTCCTTGACCTAGTTTAGGTAATTGATATTTTTAAAAAAATCTTCTCAAGTATTCAGTTTGCATAAATGGTCTCCTTTAATTCATTTAATTTTCCTTGTGATTATTTTCCTCTTCTTATTCTTAATTTGTAAGTTCATGCCCTTTCTTTACCTCACCCATCCTATTGCTTAAGGAGCTGAAGATTTGTGGATTTATAAAAAACAACTTTGGATATATATGTCATTCCCCTTCATTTTTTTCTGGCTAGTTCTAAAATTTTGATATTTGACATCTTCATTTTTTGTTGTTGTTTTCTAGTGCTTCTGTGGTTGCAGATTTAAAGAAATTTTTTATTAAAAAAAGAGACCTTTTTGATTCCTCTTTTTCAATGTCCATGTAGTTAAGCTTTTTTTTTAAATTGCTGTTATTTATTTCCAGTTTATTTTTGTCCTAGTCAGAGCAAGCAATCTTTACACTTTCCATCTCTGGGAAATTTATTCATGGCTCTCTTGTAGACCTAATGTGCAGTTAATTTGAGGATGCCTGAAAAAATTTGTTTTGCAGCATAGAAAGCTTATTACTTTTTAAATCAATGCTATTTAGAAAAAGCAAACCAAAGAAATAACATGAAAGCATTTCAAGTGAAGAAAATACCTAGTATGCTGACAGAAGTGAAAAAGTAAGACCAAACATTTACTTTATAACAGCAAACATAAAATGGTTAACTGCTGTATAACAGACGTCACCCTTATAACAGTCTTCTGGGATCTGACAAACATATAACAAAAGCAAAGTCAGAGGCAGACTTTGGTTCAGTGAAGCTATCTGCCATGAAAGCATCATTTACCAAATATGGTAGACAAGCATCAAAATCTAAAAGGCAAAAACTGAAAGGATAAGAGAAGATCAGAAGTAAAATTGTAGTGAATATCTTTCTCAGTTTATTTATTTTGCTTATAACTTTGCTTGCTGTTATTCCCTTGCACAGTGGTAACCATAGATTTGTTTGCCTTTCCTTGAGCTTGGTATCAGTGGAATCCTACAATATGTACCCTTTGGCATCTCGCTTCTTTCACTCAGGGCTTCCCTTGTGGCTCAGCTGGTAAAGAATCTGCCTGCAATGCAGGAGATATGGGGTCGATCCCTAGGTTGGGAAGATCCCCTGGAGAAAGGAATGGCTACCCACTCCAGTATTCTGGCCTGTAGAATTCCATGGACTGTATAGTTCATGGGGTCACAAAGAGTCAGACACGACTGAGTTCACACAACATGAGTGGAATTTGCTTGTGTTGTATATGTTCGTAGTTCTTTCTTTCTTTCTTTCTTTATTTTACTGTTCAGTAGTATTTTATTGTGATAATGGATCAGCATTTATTCCTTCTGGGTTATTTCCATTTGGAAATATTATGAATAAAGCTGCTATGCACATATCTTTTGGTGGACATACACACTTCTTTCTATTAGAAATATACCCAGCATGAAATTGTGGTTAAGCTGTACATATGATTTGTTTTAGTAGATATTGCCAAACAGTCTCCAAAATAAAGAGTCAATTTACACTCACTAACTCTTATTCTGGGAAGGTTCTAGTTGCTCCAGTTCCTTGTCATTGTTTAGCATTGTTGGTCTTGCAGATGTTAGCCATTCTGCTGTGTGCAACTATCCTTGGGAGCAGACAGCATTTTCTTCCTTGTGCAAATATAGATGCTGTGGAGGTTAACTCACTCAGGCAGGATCACAGGGCGAGGGCACGGTGGAAACACGTGTGTCCAGCATTAATATTTCATTCTGGGGCACCTACCCCCAGGGTCCAGCCTGGTGCCTTGCCTAAGCACCTTCAGGGGATGCCTGATCAAATTCTTCCAAAAGTCCAAATCCTCTCTGTGAAGTCGCTCAGTCGTCTCCGACTCTTTGCAACCCCATGGAGCCTACCAGGCTCCTCAGTCCATGGACTTCTCCAGGCAAGAGTACTGGAGTGGGTTGCCATTTCCTTCTCCAGGGCATCTTCCTGACCCAGGATTGAACCTGGGTCTCCTGCATTGCAGGCAGATGCTTTACCATCTGAGCCACCAGGGATCTGACCTTATCTCCCTGCTTCTTCTATATTTACCCTGTACTAGTCACTGTGAAAACAAGCTTGAAGCACTAACATGTCTCATTTAATTCTCACGACAATCTTAAGAAATAGGTCGTATTATTACTAGGAGTCTTGCAATAAGGTGTCTTGTTGAGAGGCTCAGAAAGGAGGTCTCTCTAGATCTCAAGTCCTCTGGCTCCTATGCAGCCCCAAGTCGTGCCCCGACGTGCTGCCTCTCATGAAGCATGTCCTCAGCCCTCGACAGGTTCTGGAGATAGCGCCTGGGAACGGACATTCCCGGCCAGTGTGTTGCAGTTCCTTGGCCTTGTGCATGGCACCTACCCCCAGGATCCAGCCTGGCGGGCCCCGGAGTTCCTCCAGACCTTGGCTGCAGTCACCTTCCCCCTGGGAACCCAGAAGGTAAGACACACCTCCGCCTTGCCCTGGTGAGAGCAGGGGTGAGCATCATCACCCTTCAAGGACAAAATGCCTTCACACCCCTCCCCAAATGAAAATACATTTTAAGTCAACCTAGCCAAAACCTTAAGTAAACAACTCCGGTAGTTTTCCTTCTCTTTATGAGGTACAGCTTCAGGTCATTTTCGGTTCTGAGATTCAATAAGTTTTTGAGTTGTCAGGAATCTCAGTGATGAGAAACTTGATGGTAGATTAAGTCCAGATCAACACAGAATACCCACACATGGAGCATGAGGAAACCACAGATTGCATTCCAGGAAGCCCACAGCTGGTGCCCCGGCTAGGGGAGGGGTGGAACTGCCACAGGGTCCTGTCTTCTTTGCAGGACCCTTGTTCTATTTGCAGGCTCTGGTGCCTTTCAATCAGAGGGCTTGCCGAGGCCCAGCTGGGAGGGCAGAGGGACCAACTGCGTCTTGAGGACAAGGTGTCAGTGTGGGGGTAGAGAGGCCACTACGGGAAGAGATATGAGTGAGTTTGAGAGCAAGAGCCAGTCCCAGCTGGTCAAGGGGACTCATGAGTGTGGAGCATCTGGGAGCTGAGAGAAGCAAGTGAGGACCAGTGTGAAGGGAGGTGCTGGAGAAGGAAGGGCAGAAATCTGCTCGTTACCTGCCTTGGTGGAATAGGAGCTGAGATCCAACCAAGGAGAGTGAATTATCGATTCCTGTCTGCAAATCAGTAACTGTATCCAAAGGAATATGTTAGGCATATTGGTAAGTAGAGGATCCAGAAGTCATCCCAAGCACAATGAGGGCAAGTAATGTTTGCTCCATAATTATTTGCTAAACGGCCAAGTGGATGAATATGCTCTTTTAGCTAAGCCTTTCTGGAAGTGTATTCATGGTGCCAGCCTCCATCTCCTGAGCCTGGTGCTTCACATCCCCCTAACAGGCCCGATGCAGGTGTTAAAGGTGGAGGCGAGATTCAGGGAGGTGAAGCTCCACAGACCAGCTCCCTCCCGGGTTAGTGGGGCCATGAGACCCATCTCACGAAAGGGTCGAAAGGGTTGAAAGGGTTGAGGAAATGAAACATGCCACAGCTTATGTGATTCATAGGTGACTAAACCAAGATTTACACTGCAGTCTCTCACCCTGAAACCTATTCGTTTCCATCAGTCAGTTTAAAATAACAATAAATGACCTAATAAAATTTAAGTGTTTAGTTTTAATAAAAAGACTAACTATGAAGACCAGAAGATTTGCAAAAAGATAAGATGTTTTGATGGGTTAATACCAACTAAAGCAACATACTAGAAAAGTAAGTAAAAAAAAAAAGATGCAAAAAAGATCAAAGGCAGCACTGGAGGGGGTGGGGGATGGGACCTCTGCCCAGAAGCTAGGCGCCCCCGCAGCCCCCCAGCCAGGCAGGGAGGAAGCAGGGTTCTACAGACAGCCCCTCACCATTCCCCTCACCTGGAGGGGGACAGGACCTTAAGTTGATGGTCTGACTTTCTGAGTCCAGATCACCACCTCAGCCCCTATGCCCACAGGCCAGGCTCACCATCTGCTGAGTTGGGGTTCCAGCCAGCTCCCCGCCAGTAGCCACAGAGCCCTGATCCAGGGCTCTTCCTCCCCACACTCAGTAGTTCCCACCTGAGGGAGAGCCTGGCCCAAGGTCACCTCCCAGTCGATGGTGGATGAGACAGGCCCTGGTTCCAGAACTCTTATCCCAGCACCTCCTGGCCTCCTTTCAGCTCCAAGTCAGCTCCAAAAGTCCTTTGTTGCACAGAATATGTGACAGACCCGTTTTCGTGCAGAAGGCAGGTGGCCAAAAGGATTTCTATTTGCTACGATTTTATATGGCATCTATCCAGCCAAGGCCACATGGAGCTAATTAATACAGTCAACCACCTCCCTAGGTGCCATTAAATTCATTTTACAGCTTAATTAAGAATGGCTGCATTAATTTTATGAATGAGCCAAGGGAGGTGCCAGCAGATGAACTTGCATGAAAAGTTCATGGGCCAGGAGTCAGGAGTCCCTGGTCGCATGTCCTTGGGTGTGTCATCTGGCCTCCCAGCATCTCCATGTCTTCCCAGACGTATCTGGGCTAATGACTCCCATCACATTTATCTCCCAATATTTTTGTAATGTATAACTGAGAAAGTGAAGCCCAAGGCACTTCAGGGTCTTGGATGTCAGGACTGGCTCTAGTCCCACTTCTCTTTCCACCTGAGGGTCAACAACATCAGAGCCTGGCAGGCAGTAAAGGTGAGGACCCCACAGAAAGGTGGGAACCAGCTATCTTGACCATATACCAGGGGCAGGCATGCTGCATGCAAGATTTCTCATCTCATCCTCACATGTCTTTGTGTGTTCCTTTCCATCATTACCACTTGACTGATGGGGAACTATGGCACCGAGGAGGGAAATGCCTTCCCCGGGACACATCCTGGGCTTCCTCGCTGAGTGCTACTGGTTTCTCTACCTCTGTGCCCAGCTTCTGCCCACCACAGGTTCAGAAGTCACAGCAGGCCACCTCTGAGCCCGACTACCTCCTCAGAGCCTCAGTTTCCTTACGTGCTAATGGTTTGATGAGAATCCCACCGTGCACATGTCAGATGTGAGTGCTTTGGGGCAGGGCAGGCAACTCATGCTGGTATTCTCTTGTCTTTGAGGGGGTCATGACTGAGTCTGCCCAGACCCCAGCAGTCCCGAGGCCGAGGCTGAAGGTGACAACACCGCAGAGGGTCTACAGGCTCCTGCCGAGTCACATCCCACCCGGAAGCAGCTGAAGGAATTCATGCAGCTACTCTTGAGGGAGTTCTTGCTTGGGGCTCCAAACCCCAAGCAGTGGATGCCCCTGGAGGTGCTCCTGGAGGTGAGTTAGAAAGGTCTTCATTCGGGCCTGTGTCATGGGAACAGACCGGGGAGGGTGTGGGCATTAAGAGGGTGGGGTACGCCCAAAGAGCCCCGAGGGCCAGTCTCTTGATAGAGCTCACCCAAGCAGGTGCATGCCAGCTGGTTGGTGGTCAGGAACATCTCCCGGGACTGCAGTGATTGGTGGGAGGGGGTCTTCAGGGAACCACAGTCCCCAGCAGAGGGAGCTCGCCAAGCAACAGGTGAAGAGATGAATGAGGGCAGGTCTTAGCCAGGTCTCTAGAAACGGAGTCTGAGGTGGGGATTTTCTGGAAGTGATTTATTGGGGGCGGTGCTCTCAGGAAAGCTGAGAAGGGATGTAGAGGATGATGAGGGAGAAACTAGGCAGGACCTGGCTTCAGAAGTAGCTTGGTTCCAAGGGGAGCTGAGGTTTGCTATATCTGCATCTCAGAGTTGGCCCCACCTTGAGGTACATGCAAGGTGGTCAT
Source organism: Cervus canadensis (assembly GCF_019320065.1). Taxonomy (NCBI): domain Eukaryota; kingdom Metazoa; phylum Chordata; class Mammalia; order Artiodactyla; family Cervidae; genus Cervus; species Cervus canadensis. The sequence goes on along the minus strand of NC_057393.1, from coordinate 57,096,492 downwards.
TACCTGTTGCCCCTCCTCCCACCACCACTTGTCCTGGGAAGTGGGCATTGCTTCCTGGGTGAAGCAACTTGATCAGCAGAGGGCAATGCCCCAGAGAAGGGGCACTTGTGAGCTGTTGGCTGTCCACACTCCCAGCAGCTGCAGTGTTAGCATATGGATCAGGAGAGGGACTGAATGGACATGATGGGCACTGAGTGGAAATGATGGCCATGTGGCTGGTGTCTAGTTCAGGGTTTGCTTCCAGGCTTCTCCAGACAATGCCACCAGTCAACAGAAGCGAGACTTTCAGTCTGAGATCTTGCTTTCCACCATGGAAATATTTCACTTGATGAGTGGAGGTCATGCATCGATGCTGAGAGGTAAGTGCGGGTGGATGACTTATTCCTCCTGGTTTATGACACAAAGTTGCTGACAGCTGAGTAAGAAGCCACCTCCTGCCAACTGCTGACCCCAGAACCCTAGAGGAAGACTAGGCTGCAGGACTGTGGATGCTTTAGGAACCACAGGAAACTGCCCTCCACCTGTCTGCAATAAGAGCTCAGTGACTCTGCCCGGAGACCCGTGGAATGGCCTTCTTACTACTTTCCATGTCACCCCTGCCATTCCTGATTCAATCAGAGACAGAAAGCCCTGTCCTCTGAGCTAACATCAGTTATCCTCTAGCTTCAGTATAAAATTTTCTTCTTATGAGGGGAGTCAAAATGTCCACCTGAATTGAACATTTTTTTGCTCCCCTATGCCTGGGCATAGTAAACAATTCTTAAATGAATGAACTTGGATGAAGATGCTGCCATTGCCCCAAAGAAGTTCAAATTGAAACTTCATTCAGAACATTTGGGTCTGGGGCAGCTATAACTTCCCAACAAGACTGTACGAAAGTTCTTTCTGTGGTTCCTGAGCCATGGAATCCTTAGTGACATGACTGGTATCCTGGATTCCTCTTGCCCCACAGTGAGGAAACCCTGACTTTTGGTTTTCTGGGCTATCTGAGTATGGTAGGGTAGTGGAGTGATTAAAAGTGTAAGCTTGGTAGCCCAGTCCTGAGTGTCGCTCTATGACTGGATGGTGGCGTTACTCCAGCCAGAGGCCAGACCATGTGAGTGCGGAGGACAGTCGTGGGTAACTTAGAGGGTTGTTAATGAGGATTAACTGAGATGCTTGCATCCATATCTGAGCACAACATGTGCTGTGTTGGTAAGCACAGATGGGCGATCTGATCCTACACCTTCATCCTCTCCCCCACATAACATCAGGGACTTGGGTCACCATGACAGCCTTCCCACTACCTATGCCTTAAATTCCCATCCACTCTTCTTCCAAATGGTCACTGGAAGATGTGCTGCTCCTCACTTGCTTCCTCCCACTTGGTTCATATCACTGATTGTTCAATATCTCTCTGCATAAACACGTATTCATTGGGTACCTACAGTGTATAAGATCCCGTTTTTGAAGCAACGGTTATACAGATTACAATGAGATGTACAGAGGTTAAGATGTGGCTGGTTTCCAAGAGGAGCTTGGAGACTGTTGGACAAAGAAGGCAATTCAGACTGCTGATTTCTCAGCCTTGGTCTGTCACCCTCTCCCACCCTCCAGGCAGTAGAGAGCCTCAGCCGAATGCAGAAGCTGCTGCTGCTCCTTCACTTGCCAACATCTCCCACTTCATCCAGAAGCTGGTGGAGAAGCTGTACAGTGGAATGTTCTCAGCAGACCCCAGACACATCCTTCTCTTTATCACGGAGCACATCATGGTGGTAAGAACCTGACATTGGCCGTGGTGGTAAGGTGCCTGCTGAGGAGGTGTCTGTATGACACACTGCTGATTGCTGGCCACTTGGTCCAGACTGACTGCTGTCCTTCCTGGAAACAGAATCTGAGATGGGTGGGAGGAAGGGGGAGGACCTTTACTGCCCAGGTAACTCTTAGTGGCTGTTGAGCACCCTGCAGTGTTCCCACCTTGGACCACCTGAGATACACCTCAGTGACCGGGGACACAGCCTGCCACACACGCACCTCAGCTCTGTCCTCTCCCAGACTCTGCATACCTGTTTTGGGTTTTTATTGTGAATGTTAGTTTAATCTTTGTTGTTATTGTTGTTCAGTTGGTAAGTCATGTCTGACTCTTTGCGACCCCATGGACTGTAGTGTACCAGGCTCCTCTCTCTTCCACTATCTCCCAGAGTTTGCTCAGATTCATGTCCATTGAGACGATGATGCTATCTAACCATCTCATCCTGTCTCCCCTTTCTCCTTTAACCTTCAGTCTTTCCCAGCATCAGGGTCTTTTCCAATTAGTTAGCTCTTCACATCAGGTGGCCAAAGTGTTGGATTTCAGCCTAATTATTATTCCTCATCAACAAACGGTCAAAAAGGTCTTTACAGCCAAAAGTTCTATTTCATTTTCTTCTATAAGATCCATTTCTGTTTGTCATATTTGGGCCTTCCTGAAATTGAAGCCAGAGTGTTTTTATCTGGTCCTATTTTTCTTGCATGTGCTCTCTCTCTCTCTAGATCTACATACATATCCACACATGTCAATGCATGCCTGCAAATACATGCTTATATGTAAATCTGTGTGTGTGCGCGCATGTGTACACATTCTTTATTGTATGTGTGTACACATGCATACACACAGATTCATAAAATCTCAGAATGCCAGAGTTGAACTCTGTTTTGGTCCTTGCTGCTTCCCATTTCATTCTGGAAACCTTTCCTGACAAGTGGCCGTTCACTTTTTTGTGAGGAGCTCTCTGTGGTATGAGGGGGTTCAAGGCAGCAGGACACCTATGATGGTTGGAGAACACTTTCTCTTACAAGCTGAGATCTGCCTCTAGAAGCTGTGCCCACAGCTCCCGGTGTGTTCCCTGCAGCAGGATCCAGGGAAGCCCCTCTCCTTCCTCTTCACGCCTTGTAGAGACAGTGACACCAGCACCCCCAGCACTTCTGTCGTGGAGGCACCTGCATACTCCAGGACAGGGCCTTGGCTCAGTTCCTCGGGTGGTATTCAGTCTGGCTGAATGCACAGTTCTAGGCAACCTGAAAAGAAGATATTCAGAGGCTTCTTCAAAAATAACTCCAAGAAGGCAGAAATATCCCTTGTCGGCTCCAAGCGGTTTAAAATCAGATTATTGGGAGGTTGTGTCGAGAATGAGAGTAGCCACCAAGTTCCTATCTTAGTGAGTTTGGGTTCCTATTACGGAATGCCTTAGACTGGGGAACTTAGCAGCAAACGTTTATTTCTCAGAGTTATAGAGGTTGGGAAGTCCAACATCAAAGTGCCAGCTGATCTGGTGTCCTCTGAGGGCTCTTTTTCTGGTTTTAGAGATGGTCTCATTGTACCCTCAACATGATAGAGAGAGAGAGAGCATGCAAGCTCACCTGTTTCTTTCTATAAGGGCATTAATCCCACCCTGAGGGCTCCATCCTCACGATCTAATTACCTCCAAGAGATCCCATCTCTAAATACATCACATTCCATCTCTGAACACATCACATTACAATACTAGAGTTTCAACATAAGAATTTGGGGGTGATACTAACGTTTAATCCATAGCAGCTCCCTGGTGATCAAAGCAAATACTCAGAGCTAATAGCAAAGGGTTGGTGTCTCCTGGGGCTGATGTGTGTTCAGCAGGGTGCCAGGCCCCAGGACTCTCACTGCCCACATCTACCACCCTTCTCTCCCACTCACCACCTGTGACTCTCACAACTCTTAACCTCACTTTGAAAGATGTGACCCATATTTCAAAGGAGGAGAGGATGATGTAGAGGAGGAGAGGAGGATGATAAAAACATGAGCTGCAAATCCAGCATATTTAAATAACACTTAATTAGTATAAAACTTGCATTATCTGTGAAATTTGAAGAGAGCAATCTAAAAGTACCAAGTGACCCTTCTAATCTACTGGAAAGTTTTGCACATAGCATTTGTTCTATGGATTCTTTTCAACGAAGTCAAACAGATGGATGGCTTCAGTGTTCAGACCAGAAATCAGGGCGTTCTGCCTTAACCCTCTAAAACCTCTCACATACTGAAGTCCATGGATATTTGAGTGCACATCTCCTTTAGAAGATACAGTGGTTAAGAGGATGCCTCAAGTGTTTGGTATAGGTTTTACTCTTGCTGACCACCTATCTCTCCCATCCCTCAAACTCACAGCCTTTTTATCCCTAAAGTGTGATAATCTTAGTGTCTACTTCATGATGTTGTTATGATGTTTAAATGAAGCAATATATGTACACATATGCAAACAAATGCAAAAATACTTAGCATGGTAACTGGAATAGCATAACAATCTATGCCTGACAACAAGTATTGATAGTTAATAACATGTTTTTAACACTAGATGCTATTAGTAGCTCGTTCTTGTATATGGAATGTCAACTGTGTTACGTTGGTAACACAGAAATCTCTGGTCCCCATGTCTGCTTTACATAATTTGACCGTGGTAAACTTTTAATTTTTTATACCAATTTTGGTGAACTTAAATGTTTGAATTCCCTTTATTGGTCATCCACTTAAATAGAAGATCCAGGGTAGAGGAAGTAGTCCTTTTTTGATTTTAGAAATGTCACGTTTTGAAATACAGAAAAGAATCTGAGATTGTATCATTTTCCTGATTAACTGGGTTGGTATCTAAACTTCAAAGTGTTCCCAAGTATGTGTGTGTATGTGTGTTTATTTTGTGACACAGGTCATCGAGAATGCCTCTTCTCAGAAGGACACTGTCATCAATGCTCTGTACAGCAGTTTAAATAAAGTTATTCTTTATAGCCTCTCCAAGCCCCACCAGTCCCTCTCCGAATGCCTCAGCCTTCTCAGCATCCTGGACTTTCTTCAGGAACACTGGGACATTGTGTTTGCCACCTATAATTCCAACGCCAGCTTCCTCATGTGCCTCATGCATTGTCTTCTGCTGCTCAGTGCTAGAAGGTTAGAGCTGCTCCCCTCAAATCCCTCTATGTGGCAAAGAGACCTCCAAAACCCAAAGGAACTTTATCCTAGAAATTTCAATAATGGGCATTCTCATACACTGGTATTTTTTCATATCCTTGTTTCTCATTTTTGGTTCAATCCACAAACATGTTCTGTCTCTTCTGCTTGGTTGGGTGATGGGCCCAGAGAAGAGGGTACTTGGACATGAACACCCCCAGGAAATCTGGAGCACGTGGCCCATAGGGAACCTAAGATGTGAACCGCTGCACCCTGCTTAGAACCAGCTATATGACGTGTGGGTTTTCAGCAGAATATAAATACAGGGTTCTTGTTCAAAAATTACTAAGAATTTCGAGATTGCAACAGCAGAGCCCAAGCATGGGACCCTTCTGAGTGAGGCCCATACACAATTGCATGAGTCACAGGCCCATGAAGCTGGCCCTGGCCCCATTCCACAAGGAATGAGATTAGTGCCAAGTAAAGGCAGATTTCAATGTTTCAGGAGTCTGCAAAAAGAAATGACCACTTCTCATCATGGGAAAACCAAGAGAGGGTGGAGGGGGCCTGTTGGGAGCATAGATGGGATTTAATAAGATAGAAATAAAAAGACAGCTTTTTTAATTATTATTTTCCAGAATGCTTCTATAAAATATCTGTCATGGAAATTGTCATAGATGCTTGCTCTAACTTGATTAGACAAGTTTATTTTTTTTCTTTTTTCATGTTGATGTGTACTGAGTTTGCAGGATAATTATTTGTAACAAAGAACAGTGAAATGATCCCAAAGAAACTGGAGTTCATGATGAACAATCTCTTCTCTACTAGTTATCCAGAAGGATTTGGATTGGAACCCAAGCCTAGAATGACTCCTTATCATCAAGTCTTTCTTTCTCCAAATGAAGAAACAAGAGAAAAAAGAGGGGAAGAATTCCCAAGCTTGAGCGATGGTACATTTTATTTGTTGTTTGTGGAGGAGTAGATGGATAGTGGTAATTGCTAGGGCTGCATTTTTCATTTTTTTCCCCTAAGACAAGGGAGCAAATACTATGAAGAAGATTCTTTAAAGCCAGAAGAGGTCCTAGAACAATGTAATAATATAGCAAGGTAACGTGGTAGAAAATAAAATTGGAATGATCTTTGTATACAAGAAATAGAATGGATGGACGTATGTACGGATGGATAAAGGGAAAGTTCTGTGGACTTGGTGAGACTAAGAACTTGGTATACTATCTAAAGTCTGAGAACTTCACTGTAAGTTGATTTAACTTCTTAGCTGATCTCTTGACTTTTCTTTGGACCACTAGATGTGGAAATGGGTATGCTATCTCACTAGTTCAAGCCATTACCTAGCTGTCTCTCAGCTTTCTACTTTAGAAAATGGGAATGAAATAAAGCAACTCATTACTTTATAAGATATTTGGCTTACTGGATTTTATTCTTGGATTTGATAGCATCAAATCAAGTTACAGGGATTGGCAGCTTGTGGGGGGAGGAAAAGGCAGCCAGATCCCTGTATCTGAGAAATTTCTCCCTCTTTATCCAGAATGCCTCAGCAGACCTTCTTCCACCACTTTAGCTGGCTGGCTGTGACACTTACCGTGTGATGTCTTGTGATGCCAGGTGGAAGGGACAAGGGCCCTTATTTTCTGGTCAGACCTGTGCCCAAAGCCAGTGCTCAAAATCTTGTGTGTTTAGAGTTTACATTGCTACAGTCTTAATTACAGCATGAATACTTGCATTTTGGGATTTAACTAGCAGAGTGGACTGAACAATGTCCATTTCCCTGGGGTGAGAACAACAAACTATAGAGGCTGGTACTGAAGAGGGAGCCAAGTGACACAAAATCAGAAGACAGGCACAGTTAAGAGTAGAAGGTTAGGCGCAGAACAGTTACAACTGGCTTGCTAGATTTATCCATCTCCCTGAAAATCCTGGGCACTGGATGGGTAGGTAATTGGAAGTATGAACAGAGAGGACTGGCTTGGTTCCTGGTCCCCTGGGTACAATCTTAGGTTCAGTGTCCATCCCCCTGAGGGGCTGACATGAAAGTCAAGGTTGGAAGGAGCTGTTTTTGGGGGGCTATTTTGTTACCTAGAGCTTATACAGGGTATCTCTCTGTTTGGTATCTAACAGAATTGGAGATGGGAGAAAGAGGCTCATTGAGCCCATCAGTCATGTTTCCCAGCTCTGGACATGTGAGGCAGGCAGGACTTGATGGTGGTGATGGGGGAGAGGCCAGGTCACAAGGATGTTGGTAGCTATTGTCCTTGTCCTACAGCTCTACGTACTGACACCTTTCTGGCTGGAGCTTGCAAAGCTGAGATGATGTCCAAGAAAGATGCACATAAAAGGAACATGATATGCCATCTTCTGACTTTCTCTGTGGGAAGCACTGAGGCTGCTCTGATTGTGCGATGTACTCTCTCCATTAGTTCAGCACAATATCCAGAAGACTGTACGGACTCTCTGGCAGCAGCTCGTGGCACAGAGGCGGCAGGAACTGGAGGATACCTTCAAGATTGATCTTTCTGTGAAACCTGGAGAGAGTGAAGTGAAGATTGAGGAGATCACCCCACTCTGGGAAGAGACAATGCTCAAGGCCTGGCAGCATTACCTAGGTCTCTGTCTACTTGGCTTCAGGGAACAGAACTTCTGAGTCTCAAAGAGCCAGGCTCCCCCAGAGTTCCACTCAGGGCCCAGAGCCTTTTATACCACACCTTCTCTCTCATCCCTTTGGTGGGTGGGATTTACATCACTGAAGCCTCATAAGTCTTTGCTCAAAGAACTAATGCTGCTTTGCATCTCAGATGAAAGGAAGGCCAGAGGTGCCAACCAAGCAAGCAGACTCTAGTAATCTCTTAGAGGAAAGGGCCACACGTTGGAGCTCTAGCTTGGACTCTGGGGTTTAGGGCTTTAGGTCCTGCCCTGATAGTCACATATCCAGTTTGAAACCTTGTGCCAAGTCATGCAGTGACCTGGAGTCTCAGGTTTTTCAAGTTCCAAGTAAAAGTCTTCATCCCAAAGATATTAACATCTTTTGCATTCTATCAGCGACTCAACATTTTTACTCTCATATTAGTCAATGCCATTGTAAGAATGGTGTCTTAAGTTTCATTTTAAAGAGGTCATTACTCACAAGTTATGACTCACATACTTGTTTTTAAGTTTCTCAGCATCAAAAAATTCATAATGATTCAAACTTTTAGGCTAGGTTGTTTCCCTTATTGGAGATAGGCACACTGGGCTTGTGCCCCTGGATGGCCCTTTGAAAGCCAAGCAAGCTATAGAAATCATGTGTGTCTCCCTCTTAACTTCAGCTCTGATGTCTTTGCTTCTCTATCATCAGCATCTGAAAAAAAGTCACTGGCCAGTCGCTCAAACGTTGGACACCATGGCAAAGTTTCTTCATGGAGTGGAAGCTTGTCCTCAGCCATGAGGCTGATGCCTGGGCGGCAGACCAAGGACCCTGAGTGCAAAGCAGAGGTGAGCCCAGACCCATTTACCTTAGACATTTGCTTCAAATACCCATATGTCACGTCTTCTCTCTCTCTCTTGTCACCGGATATGATCTGCTTCCGTGTTCTTCCAAACATTCAAGGGTAATGCATGTGGCTTCCCAGTAGAGGCTACATCTAAGGGAGTCAGGTCTTAGGTTAGCTTTAGCTGGAAGTTAATATGGGCTCCACTTGAGTGCCAAGAGCAGCTGTTCCTTAAGGCATTAAAACACAAACCAATCCTCGTGCCCATTTTCTTTGAGTCAGGTGTACTACAAGAGCCCTAACCCACAGCTCAGCAGGAGCTGGGTGTGTGAGCACAGCAAAGGGGGACAGAATAGCTGGTGCCATTTTTGGGAGACATGGTGGTAGGTCCTCTTGACCATGTGGGGATGAGCCATTGGGGTTTTCCAATCCATGTCTCAAAAACTGCATATCAAACCAACCTAAAACTCAATAATACTGACATGATTTTGTGTATGTGTGTGTGATCGTGCATGCTGTGGTAAGGAATCTGGAGCACAGTAGGAGTTAGGGGTGTCTCTACTCCATGATGGCCTTAGGTGAGATCATGGGAAAACTCACTTACACATCTGGGGTTTGCTGCTGGCTCTGGCTGAGACTGTTGACCAGAACACCTACACATGACTTCTTTATGCCTCTTAAGCTTCCTTACTACCTAGTGGTTGAGTTTTACATTTCCATAGTGAGGGTGAGGAAGAGAGAGAAAAATGGAAAAAGGGAGAGAGAAAGGTGGAGGCCCCATTGCCTTTCATAACCCAGCTTTGGAAGCTATGTAACATCACCTCTGCAGCAGTCGTTTTTGGTCCAGACAAGCACAAAACTCTTCCCAGACTCATGGGGAAGGCAAAAGACCCTACCTCCTGGTAGGGAGGTGGCAAGGTTCTGCAAGAGCACATCGTATTGGAAATAATGCCGAGGCTCTCCTTGGAGAACACAATCTGTCATATATTCTAATGCTGCGGTCACTGACTTACCTTTAGAGGCAGAAGGTAGTCCTTCAACAGTCATAGCCTTAGGATCAAGAGACCTTTGGAAATTTACTTAACTCCTCTGAGTCATTTATCTCCTGACCTCCACAGTGGGACAAATACCTGTGGGAAACTGTGAGAAGGGACTCCCCAGGAATTGGGGTAGATGGTTGGCAGATACATTACCCAATTCAAACTCTGCTCATATAACTTTGGAGAGTGAGGTTGGCTCCATATGCTATGTGCTCAGAATCTAGGCCCTGCTGTCACCACGGGTCTGTTGTCCACTCTGGTCAATGCATGATGGGGAGGGCACCATCGTTGGATGCTGGGAGAAGAGAGGAATGAGGGGCTGCCTGCAAGTGCCCAGACCTCCTGGGGAAGGGGAGCTTCTTCTTTCCAAGCTTCAGAAACAGGAGACTTCAGGACAAGCAGAGAAAACCCAAGATGGAAAGGAAGACAGAAAATGAAATTGACTAGGCTGGCTGGGCCCGTGGTGTTCAGAGCTGAAGGCAGGCTGTGTCCTCAGTGAATTGGCTTGTGGAAGACACTGCTCATTATATTTGTCTACAGACTTACTGGCTGACTGAGTGAGTGAATAACTGAGGTTTCTGTGCCAGCTACATCACACAACTATTTTTAGTCTCATTTTATAGACATGTGATAAAATCTAAAAAAAAAAAAAAAAAGTCAAGGGCTTTGCAGCCAGGAAGTGGCAGAGTGGAAATAGGATCTTCATTCATAGTCTCTGCACTGCTAAGCACACACTTAGACAACTTCATAACCTCTCAGAGCTTTGATTCCTGAACTTCAAACCAGAAATGTGCTCTGCTTACATTAGACTATGTGGAAGCACTCGGAATATGTAAGTGCTTTAGAAATAGAACAGTTTACAAAATTCCAGTTTACTTTATAGCTCAAGGTGAAGACCATCCCACACATGGCTCAGCTACCCCAATCTTGGAAGCAGGAACATCCCTCCTTGTGCCCAAGCACTTGCTCCTGACCAGTGTCATTTGTAGCAGGAAGGGTCCAGCCCCTCTTCCCTGGGCTTTTCTGAAGCTTCTAAGTCCTTGACCAAGTTAATTGGTCATTGTCCCCAGGAGGACAGGTTAGTCTGGCTGGGCAGCTTGGGAAGTGACAACTGGGATTCTGGGTGTTCACATGTATTTTATGGGAACCCCTGCACTACTGATACTGTCTCTTGCCAGGTCACTGTCACTGGCACAGTTTAGTAGCTCTGAGTCCTAGGGAGGTCTGTTGAGAAACAGCACATCTGAAAGAAGCTTGAGTAGACAACAATGTTTGGAGCCATGTTGGTTTACAGATGATTTGTATAGTAGCAGTTTGTTCTTGACTCACATTGAGAGATCTGGAAGAAAGAATATTTGAAGTTGGCTTTGTCTTTGGTGAAGGCAAACTGCTGAAGATGTCTTCTACAGCAGTTGAGGTCTCATCCATCCATTCATTCACTCCACAAATTTTTACTGAGTGCTTATTCAGTCCTCTGCTCTAAGTACTGAGATTACAGAAGGAAAAACCAGCATATTTTCTGCTTCCAAGGAGACTGCATTCTAGGAGGTGAAGATAGACAATAAACAGATAAAGAAGTTTGTAATGTTGGGGTGCTAATTGCAACATGGAAAAATGGAGCAGTAAGTGGGATGGGGTGAAGAGAGAGGTGCTGGGCCACTTAGATGGAAGTGGCCAGAAGTCTTCTCTGGGAGGGAGGTGTGAGAGCAGAGAAATAAGGAAGGATAGGAGCCTTGTGACTCTGGGAAAAAATGGTCAGGCAGGGAGGGCCACCGGGCACAGGCACCAAGGCAGGAGTGTGTTGGAGGTCCTAGGACAGCAGAGGCCAGTGTGGCTGGACGGCAGTGGGGGCCAGACAGCCTCAGGGTACGTGTCCCTCAGCTGTTAGCACCAGGAAGGACTGTGCTTTTCTGCAGCAACTTATAAAAAGGAGAACTTCTGACACCGTTGTTTTCCTCTTTCATTTGGGCACTTAGAAGCCGGAGAGATAAGGGTGGCCCAACTTGGGTAACCGCACATGCCCAGTGGGATAAATTTTTGCAAACACATGTATAAGCACACATGTGTTTGCACACACTTCTTCCTTCTTGGTTGAACCCCGTTTTACCTCCAGCCTATCTTTTCTATAGCTTATTCTGTCTTGTGGAATTTTAAAAGACAAATCATTTTTGAAACAAAGTGGACCATGCTTTAATTTAAAAAGAGTAACTGCATCTTTGCTGAGCAGCATCTCCTACCAGTAACTCAGTCTGGGATGGGTACAGTGCCTGACAGTACATAGAAGGTTCCTAAAGAATGTGTAGGGAGCTGCCCAGGGCTCTCCCTTCTTTCTGTGGGAAGAAACTCACCAGCCTATAGAGCCCGCATCCGTCACTCATCCACGCTAGATGCCTTTGTAGCTAACAGAAGGCACAACTTCTCAGGTACATATGTACACTGTGATGTCATAGGATAAGAGCACAACTATTTGCCCTGGGGTCTGTTTAATTATTTTTAAAAATTAATTTTGATTATTACAGCTGATTACACCTCAGTGAGCAATGTAATTGATATTTTCTAATGTATCCCAAGGAACATTTTGTACAACACGTTTTTTGTTGTTGAAGGTTAAAGACTCCGTTATTGGTTTTTCCCTAAATATGCCCACATCATTAGTCCCTCCAGTGAGAAGGTCGCCATCTGGAAAAAGCAGCATGGAGACATTATTCAGGCACAAGTGCATGAAATTGGTGTTTCTGCATCTTTTGTCTCTCTTCTGGAAAGAAGAGGCTTGTAATTAAAGGAGTTGGTTTTGGAGGAAACATTATTCATTTGGTGTTATTCCTTATCATGTCAGCAGCTGACAGCTCTATAGCACTGATAAATTGTTTCTTGGAGGGAGACACATAATGTACGATTCCTGATGCCTTTTACCTAGCTTCATTTTCAGTAGAAAATGCTTTCTTCTTGGCAGGTGAGCTGAACTTTGAGGCAAGACTGATATGATAGATGGTATTTCTTCTTTTTCTCCCCCTGACCTCCATCACAGTCCCTTCTGGGATCAGAGTGTGAAGTCATGGTCTCTACCAGGGTGAAGACTGTGGGCGTAAGTTTATTGGACAAAGGTTGGGACCCTGGGCTCCCTTGAGGTCACCAAAGGCCAACTAAGGGTGTCCAGGAAGTCACTTTATTATGCCTCTTTCAGCTTGGAGATATCCAGAGGGCACACTCTGGCCAGCCATCCCTCTTCACAGCAGTGGGAGTGACTTTGGTCACCTGCTTAGCTTCAGGCTTTCTTCGTTAAAAATAGTTTGGAAAAACACCAACAACCAATGTTGGTTTCCTAGTTTTGGCAGACACACCTTGTTATGGCAAACTAGGTGAGGGGTTGACAGGGATTCTGTGTGCTATCTTTACTACTTTTCTGTGGATCCAAAATTATTCCAAAACATAAAGTATACCATCTTCTGGTTGTTTTTTTTTAAGCATCAGCAAAGAGAAAGTGGGCTCATTGAACATGGAAGCTGGAAGTCAGGTGGGAAGGGGTTGTGAGGATGAGTGGATGTGAGGAGAGGGATAGTCATGGCAGCTGCAGATGGCAGGATGGGCATGGAGGCAGATCAGGGGGGCCCTGGGGGTTAAGCAGGGGAATGGCATATTTCTCTTTGTATAGGTTATGTTGGCGTTTGGGACCCTTGGAAGAAGGGACAAGCTGGGGCTGTAGCGTCATTCACGTGGGAGATGTTGGAGGCTGCAGAGGCAGTGGTTGGAGCAGTGGAAACCAAAGAACACACAAAGGAAATTGTTTACCATGACTGGGATTAGCAAAACAAAATAAAGGGCCACCAAAGACGGGTCCTAGCTCCAGGCCTCTTAAATCATGCCATGAGAATGGAGTGTACCCACGAGTGGGAGGTGTGGGAGGTGTGTGATTCAGATATTTTCTGGGGCTCTGCGGAGGAGGGGAAGGAACAAACCAGGGGACCAGCAGGTGGATGTTGGGGGCCAATTCTATCCCATAAGGAGGTGGGAGCCTCTCAGGGTGGACACAGGCCCCTGACCTGTGTCTTGTTCGGCAAAGCACAAGCTGGATTTCACCCCACTGTCCTCCTGTGATTAACTGTACCTGGGTGGACAGATGTCCCATGCAGGGGCCACATACAACTCACCTGAGCAAACTTAGAAGGGTTATAGTGGAGCAAAAAGGTGGAAAAGAGCTGGTCTTGTGTCTGGCACATTTCCCTCATTTTAGTGATAGCTGAGCAAGTTTTCAGCTGCTGTTTTCAAAGTCTTATATTAGAATGTTGACTTGACCCATGGAGGGAAGCTAAGGCCCTATTAGAATTAGCAGAAAAGGATGAGGACTCCCTGAAAGCCAGAGAAGGGCACACTGCAGTAGCTAAAACACCAAAGACAAGTTTTTCTCAAGGACTTTAGGTCTGCCCTGGCAAGGACACAAACACACTAAGCATTTACTCCAAGGTCCCATGAGGTCTTCTAACGACCGCCCTGTGGGTGAGCCCCTGCCCACCTAGACACACCAGAGTTGCCTGCAAAACGAGCAGTGCCCAAGCCTGGGGGCCTTGATGATCTCTGAGACTGGTCACTTGTGTGAGTAGGATGACCATGGTCCTGCCACTAGCTACTTCTCTGAATGTGTGCCCAGGTCCACTACATCCTATCCCCGGCCATGGAGCAGCCCTGCCCCTGGTGGAAGAGGAGATGCTGGCTGAGACCAGCAATGGGGTGATAGCTCTACTAAAAGCAGTCTTGACTCAGGTCCCTAGCAAGGAAAATGACATTTGTGACCATCCATTCTGTGAATGTTACCCATTTCCCTTCTTAAAAACCACTGTGGAAAATTTTCAAACAGATATATAAGTAGAGAAAATAAAAAATGAATCCACATGTATCTATTCATCGCTTAACTTCCACAGTTTTCAATTCCTGGCCAATCTTGTCTCTTCACTATCCCCACTCACTTTCTCCCTCTGCCTAGAATAATTCTGAAGCAACCTCCCAGACATCATATCATTTCGTGTGTAAATATTCCTTTATACTTATTTTCTCCTTAAAGAAATCATGATGCCCAAATTAAAACTGCAGAAAAAGAAGGAAGAGTACAGAATGGAAGGCTTGAGTAGTCACTCTGGGAGAGATCAAGCCACTCTCTGTCTTGCTTTCTGCCTTGTTTGCATTCGTCTCCTGCTGTTGAGAGATTTCGGTCTTGTTAATGCTGTGAGCCTCTGAGAACCCCACTCCCCATTTCAGGAAGGAGAGTGAGGTCTGATGGGACACAACGTTTTTCCGGTTTAGTGTTTTGCTCCTTTGTGTCCGGGGGTGAACAGCCCTTGAGGTTGAAGCCTCAGATTTCACTCACTTGGGAAAATGTATCATAAGGCAGGAGCACCCCAGTGCTGGGAAGAACTTTTTGATAATAGCAAAGAATGGGCTTTGAAATGATGGAGAAGTTAAGTGGTGGAGTCCGGGGGACCAACCAAGGAAGTCAAAAAGCAATGATGAAATCGGAAGTTAGAATTCCCAGAGATGTTCTACTGTAAATGAATAATGTCATAGTCTGTGGGCAGGTTGGAAAAGAATTTCCAGACACAGAGTATTTCAGAAAGAGTGAGTTCATTAAGAGCAAAGACCAGAGATAAAGAGGGCGCTGCAAGCATAGTGGGCAGACCTCCTAACAGACCAGGGAGAGCCGACTGTTAGAACAGCAGGCTGGCTCAAGGGAGAGCTAGCCTATTTTTATAGCCTCAAGACAAAGAAAATTCCTGCTGGAAGGATGTCTTCAGGTGATTGGTTAGGGTTTTTACCTAATATGGAGTCAGGGAGCTGGATGGTTTAGATCGAGGTGGGGGGTGAGAGGGTGGGTGGGGGGTGGGCTCATGGCAACGGTTGCTCTGGGGTTATGGGGGTTCAGTCAGTTCCCGAGATGACCTTGGTGTGGGGCTCCACATCTGTGTCCTCAGTATGAGGCCCTGCACCTATGACCTTGGTATAAGGCTCCACAAATTGTAGACAAAAATCTTTAAGAGGGAGTGTGCATGTGTGAATGCTCAGTCGCTCAGTCCTGTCCATTCTTTGCGACCTCATGGACCATAGCCCCCCAGACTCCTCTGTCCATGGGATCCTCCAGGCAAGAATACTAGAATGGGTTGCCATTTCCTATTCCAGGGGATCTTCCTGACCCAGGAATCAAACCCATGTCTCCTGTGTCTTCTGCATTGGCAGGTGGGTTCTTTACCACTGCGACACCTAGGAAGCCTTTTAAGAGGGTGTAGGAAATTTAAAAAATCTGAAATTCAGAAAGTTATCACGGGCACTATTTTTACTTAAACTTGTCATAAATTCAACAATAGGTTCATGGGCAGGAGGAAAAGGACTTTTCCAGGAGATGAATGTGCCTTTAAAGAGAGATATTTGGAAGCAGGTAGTCTAAATTTGGCTTCCCAAGTGGTGCAGTGGTAAAGAATCCGCCTGCCAATGCAGGAGACGTAAGAGATGCGGGTTCTATCCTTGGGTCGGAAAGATTCACTGGAGAAGGAAATGGCAACCCACTCCAGTATTCTTGCCTGGAGAATCTCATGGACAGAGGAGCCTGGTGGGCTACGGTCCATAGCATCAGAAAGAGTCAGACACAACTGAAGTGACTTAGCACAGCACAGCTTAAATTTGAGGGAAAATGAAGACACATGAGGACTTCTGAAAGTGAAGGGGTGAGAGAACCCAGAGATTGGTGAGGTCTCAATAATACATCCTCCTGGTGGGGCAGGAGGGCAGAAAGATAGCCTGTGTCAGCACATCAGTGGAGGAGTGGGCTGGAGAAACGAGCCACTGGAAACCATGGAGAAGAGAAGACCTGCAGACACAGACTTTATGAGCAATCACAATTGCTCATAAGCCCTGTAGTGCTCAGTAGGGGGAGAAGCCTTGTGAGCCAGTAATTAAATGGGACTCTGTTAGAGGAGTAAAACCACTCAGAAATGAATGAAATGGGTCCAATCCCTGGGTTGGGAAGATCCCCCGGAGTAAGAAATGGCAATCCACTCCAGTATTCTTGCCTGGAAAATTCCATGAGCAGAGGAGCCTGGTGGGCTACAGTCTATGGGGTTGCAAAGCGTTGGACCTGACTGAGGGACTGAGCACACAGCACATATCTTTAAAAAAAGACTTTGAAAAGTGTACATTGCTTCTGCTGATGTGAGCGTTCTTACTGAGACCTTCTATTAAATGCAATCTTGGTTTTCTTAATTGTAGTGGGTAAGGCTGCCAGTGTGACACTTTCTCCTGATGCTTTGCTCAAGATAACTGACCCTAAAAATAATGCCACCCTCCCCAGCCTGGTCTTAGAGCTCTTCATGCTGTGTCTGGACTAGAATCACTTGCAGAAAGGACCTCTATTAAGCTCTCGCTGTGGTAGTATTCAGGGACAAGAAAAAGAAAAATGGTGAAGTCCAGTATCTTATTGCTTAAATCTCTGAAGTGTCTTATTTCACTTCATCCGAAAGTAAAGTCTGTGTATGATGTATTGTAGCCCTTGGTCAGGCATGCAGATGTTCCCACACCACATGCAGAATGGGGTTGCCCAAGGCAGGAAAGCATCCTGGTGATGGAGCTGGGGACACAGCCCTGCAGGCTTATGGAAATTCACCGGGCCAGGGCAACGTGTGTAACGTGTGCGTGTGTGTACGTGTGTGTTTGAGGATTAGCCCTTTAGATTTTCTTCTAGTGGTCTGGGCACTCAACCAAGACACTCCCTCTCTTAATCTCTCTTCTTGACACACACACATGCACAGGCATTCATGCTCATACACGTATATACATCCCATTCTTTTTTTAAAAAAAAAATTATTTTATTTTTAAAAATATTGTTTTATTTCACTGCACCAGGTCTTAGGCATCGCCTGAGGGATCTTTGATCTTTCTTGCACCATACAGGTTCTTTAGTTGCAGCATGCAAACTCTTAGTTGCAGCATGTGGGATCTACTTCTCCAACCAGGGATTGAACCCAGGCTCCATGCATTGGGCCCTCAGAATCTTAGCCACTGGACCACCGGGGACGTCCCCACACAACCCATTCTTAAAACAATAGATGTTAGAGCCCACAGGAAGGATATGTTGTGAAACAGAAACTCCATACCACAACTGTCCACAGACTTGGGTTCCAACAACAGGGCTTGAAACAGCAGTCCCATCACCAATACATAGTATCCAGAATGAAGGGGAGGCACCATGTGGGGCTGATGGAAACAGTGGCTTTTCTTTTCACATTTTCAGAGAGGCTTAAATATTACCAGGCTATCACAAGTCCTTGTTACAGGAGTTTGAAAAATAGAAGTAAATGAACAAAGCAAACACTGATACCTTTAATGATATTTCTTTACCAAGTGCATCATTTGTGAGACAGCTTTATCTTCATAATAGAAGGATAATTAACATCACTAATTATCTAATTAAGTTCATTAAGCATCCACCAACAGTGCACCATGAAGTTGACATTATGTTCTACTGTCAACAAATGCTTTTGATTTCTTAGGAAGTAATTAAAATGTAAATTAGCATGTGATTATATGCACAGGGGAAGTTTTGAATTAGATATTCATTTTAAAACTGCTTAGAGCAACATAGTTTTTAGGTTTTTTTTTGGTCAGTAAAGCAGACATTTTGCTATTAATGGTATATATTAAAGTTGCCATTTGTTCACTGTTTGAATCATTTCGAGATTACAATGCTGTAAGCAGAGCGTTTAGTTGATATATTTGCTACTGTGTTTTGTGTTTTTGTGCATATTTGATCATTTTATTTAGTGTGTGTGTTTGTACCCTTTGTGTTTAACAATATTGCAACTGATTTTTTTTTCTGAAAACTTTCTGTTACTTAAATTCTCTAGCTGAGCTTGCTCTTTAAAGGCATTTTAGAAAAAAAAAAAAATAAAGGCATTTTAGGTCAACTCTTTCAATGTATTTTTTCCATTTGGAAAATAATCAATGACTTGCTCAGAGCATGTGTCCCTACACACACAGGGAAAAGGGAAGTTGCCCAGATCAGACTTATGGTCTGGACTTCTTGGTTGCAGATTCACATTTTTCTGCTTTCTGAGGGCAGCCCCTTCATTTCTGATGAAATGGGCCTGTGGTCATGCTGAAAACAGTAACCTTGTTGGATTAGGACCTTTCCTGAAACATCACAGTCTCTAGACGTTTGCTGGAAAAGAGGCTCCCAAGCCCCAAAGCCCCAAAGCTTCTCTTCTTTGAATAATCCTGATGGAACCCTAGAATTCCTGTCCTTTACTAAAGCTTGCAGTTTACTGTGAGCTCTCAGTGCCCATGATACCACGTTTGCCATCTTCTCCCATGAAGACACTGGGCCATCTGAGTGTCTAGCTGATGCCATCAGTTTAGGGAGGAGGAAAAGTCTCTTCTCGGGATTCTGAACCTCTTACATTGCCTCTTGGATAATTTTTTCCAGGGATGGATTTAGGTGGTGATAGATCCAGGCCCCTCAGTTATGTAGGTACAAGATTTCAGATAAATGCAGAGAGAAATACAGAGGCCTAAGAGAGACTGCCTCTTGTCCTCTTGAGAGGATCAGTGTCAGAGCTTGGGCATGAGTAGAGCCCAGTGAACCACTAGCTAGTCATCACTGTGGGTGCTGACATCCCTGTAGTCCAAGCGGAGAGAGGCTGATGTCCTGGGGCCTGGGGTGGGACAGACATCATTGTTCAGTGACTGGCAGTGGATTGAGGCCAGCCAGACCACAGTGACACCATGCTGCGAAACTCAGCAGCAGGGGGCCAGGGATCCACATAGAGATGGGCATTATTGAGACTGATCCCCAAGCTCTGCTGACAAGCCGTGAGCTGTGGTGTAGTCTATGTTGACCTGGGAGACGGGCACCATCTATCCAGAGAGGGCTTCTTTTTCTAATTCATGCAAAGGACACATGCAGTGGCTAGGCTAGCAGAGACCCTGACCTGACCAGGGGATCCTTCTGCTAAAATTGCGTGATGGTGACCTTCTCCTAACATGTAGCAAGTACCTACCTCAGCTAGCACATAGAATTTCTCAATCAGCGTTATCGACTGTTTACTCTTAAAACTTAATGTGGTCTACTATATCATGACTTACTAAGAATGCAAAGGCCACAGAATTAAAGAATATTTAATACTGACAGTAACTTACTTGGTCCCATGTCTGGCTCACGGTCCTGCCTCCTGCTGGTCACTGTAAATGGCGCTAAGGAATGGCTCCATCACCATGCTCCACAAAAGTGGAGCATATCAAATACAATAAATACTTTATCATATGTAGTTCAACAGCATATGAATTTATTGAAGATATACTAGTCCTCACTAAGAATATAGAGATGAATAACACAGGACCTTACATTTAACAAATCCTTGAAGTCCAGGTATTTATCTCCCTAGCTAGATTATATCTAAGAAGAATTACAGTAGATGCATTTCTGAAAAAAAATGTAGATATGTCAATATTTTATAAATTAACAGATTCGAAATTTGTGTAGGAACTTGGCAACTTGAAAAATCCTGGGTTGAATCCTTTTGAAAACTAAATTCAGTCCTTTACTTTGAAGGCTAATTATACCTAGGTATCTATTTTGAGGTTCAGGTTTTTATAGATTAGATTTCCTAATGTGAGGTATGCCTGCATTCCAGAAACTTTATGTTGTGGTTGGGGTGGGGTAACATCATTACAGGAAAGGCTTTCAACTTTTAAAAATTATGACGTTTGGCTGGGGAAAACACATCTTTTGATTATTTATTCCTCTAAATTTGAATATTTAAAATTTAAGCGTATTCATTGGTGTGGAATGCTTTAGAGTTCATAAGACAGAAATGTCCCAAACTATATAAATGATAAAAAAACGGCAGATGGTCGTGGAGTGGAGAATCAGTCTGGGGCCCTCCCGAGGCACTGCTGCCATCACCACCGCCAGCCCCTCACTCCCAGCTCGGCCGCGAGGCGCCTGCCGCGTGAGTTAGAGCCGCGGTCTCGCCCTGGGACCCATCTATTATGAGAAAACATTTTGGTTAATTAAAAAAGTCTTTCAAAGTCTCAGAACAGGAAGTTCTGAAATTTTCTTCTCATCACTGTTGTCAGTGGGGGTTGGTGCAAACTTGGCTGCAGGCCGTCATGGAAGGAAATGGGCCTGGACGTGGAGCAGGCAGTGGAGACAGCCAGAGAGCGTGGAGTCCAGGCCTGGGAGGTCTCTCAGGGGTTCTTGGATGCTAGAGTATCTACTGGTTTAATTAGGAGTGATAGGAGGAGTAGCTGAGCTTGAGCATCAGATGGATTCTTGCAAATGGTTCCTGACTCATAGACTTCTTTGTCTGGGATCTGGTGTGCGGACTAGGGGCAGACTCGGGAATGCCATAGGTTGTAAGTGGTAATAAAGCTGAGAGGGAAGAGTAGACTCCTGAAAAGGACTCAGCTAGTGCCAAGGCTTGATGGTGGGCATGAGTTCATGTGTTTGAGAACAGAGGGAGAATAAATGGATCACAGAGATTGAATGTGAGACTGGTCCAGGAAGAGGGTGGTAGGGGCCAGCTGTTAAGTGCCATTTCAATTTTCTAGGCATCAGAAAAGACGTCTATGTCTGTGACTCCATCCGCATACGCATCTCTACCACCATCTCTCTCTGATCTACTGAACACTCAGTTCTGATCTGGACATTCCCTCCTTCAACAGTCCGTGAACATTCATGGATCTTCTACCATATCCCAGGTCACTGACTTAAGGCCAGAGGGTACTAACAGTAAAAAGTATGTCCCTGACCTTCTAGGTGGGTGAAATAATTATAGTATTAACAAGCTGAAGTTGAGCTAAGACTTGGAGAAGGAGGAGGAGGATGGAAAGGAGGAGGAAGGGTGTGAAGGAAGATTAGTGATGACAGAGGGGCCCCTCCAGGTGCAAAGGAACTGTCGTGGGTCAGCTGCTGCCTTTGTATTATTACTGGAATATCATATCCTGTTTATGTTGATCCCATGTATGTATTTATTTATATTCTGACTCAATCCCCAGAGGATTTATGGTATCTAATGTGATGCATGCAATAAAATGAGGAAATGAGATCAAGAAAAATAAAATTAAAAGAAGGAAGTCAATTCCTAGGGAATTAAGATCATAAATATGTAGTCTATAACGACTTACAGTCAAACATCTACAGCATGCTTGAGCTTTCTGGCTGTCATTGTGGAGTGGGAGGCAAGATAGTTTATATATTTATTCCTCTCCCATCAATTATGCTTCTGCCAAGGAGCAGAAGTGCTTGAGAACAGGGACATAGGGAAAACAAAGCAGGTGGTCCCTCCCAGAAGCTTACTGTGCCCCATCACACCGTCATGGCACCCTCATTGTGAGTTCTTAAAGATCAGGTCTCATCATGTCATGTTCCCGATTAAAAGCCATCATTTGTTCCTACACTGTCCAGAGGAGGCCTCAGACCCATGACCATAGTGCAAGAAGCCTGATCCCCACTATTTTTCTAAGTTTCTTTCCTGTGACAATCTTGCACAGTGTTGGTGCCAAATGGGCCCACTTCCATATTTTATCATAATGTACCCTGTCTTCTCCCATCTCTTCACTTGGGCAAATGTCATCCCATCTACTTGGAAGAGCCTGCTCCTTCCACTGGACCAATTGCTTTCTCCTGTGCTTTAAAATCACTGTCCCTCCTGAAAGCCCTTTCCAGTCTGGCCATGACCCCTGTGGCCACAGTTATCTATTCTTCACTCACAATGGTGGCATCTCTGCAGGACCAGCCTAAGGGAGAGGGAAGGGTTGGTGTTGATTATGTTACCTGTGAGTCACATGCAGCCCAGCAGTGGACACATACTGGCAAGTCCTGGTGTGGTCCCCAGGAGAGCCGAGGTGAGCAGATATGTGCGACATCCTGGCGGACAGGGATTATACCATCAGGGTGGTCATCCAGAAGATCCTCGTGTGGGCCTAGATTGTGTTCAGTCCTGTCTCAAGAGCTCAGGCTAAGGGTTCTGCTCCAGATGAGGCCAGTGATAGGCTGCTACTGGCCAAAGTGGCCTTGTCTCTCTCCTTACAGCCTGAAGAAGGAGCCTTCTCCATAAGCTCCAGCTGACCTGTTACTTCTATTTGTATTGCCAGTTTCAACATCCCGACTGTCTCAGCATAGGCATTATTTGGAGTCGAGGAAGCTGTATTAGTTTGTCAGGGTTGCCTTAGCAAATTACCGTGGACTAGGGGCTTCACCGACAGACATTTATTTTATCACAGTTCTGGAGGCTAGAAATCCAAGATCAAGGTGTCTGTCTGCAGGTTTGGTTTCTCCTGAGGCCTTGCTCCTTGACTTGTAAATGGCCTTCTTCTCCTTGAGAGCACCCCTGGGAACTCCTCCTTTTCTTAGGAGGACACTGTCCAGATTGGAAAAGTGCTACTCTAAAAGCCTTTGGTTCAATTACCTTTTTAAATACTCTATCTCTAAAGTATAGTCACACTCTGAGGTACTAGGACTCAGGGCATCAACATATGGATTTGGGGGGAACATAATTCAGTTAGTAACAGCAACCTCAATTTCAGTATGTGTTCAGGGGGAAAGTGTTTCCATGGGTTGCAGTCTCCCAGGGTAGATTCTCACATTCATCTCTCACTCAGACCGTAAGTCACTCACAATTCCTAAGCTTCTGCTCCTGCCCAAGAAGATTTGGGTCTCCATGAGCCTCACCTCTGAGGATGAAGATGACAGAAATTTGCAAAGACCTGGCAGAGTTCAGGAAAGGTCAGCGTGCTGATGCTTCCCATCTGTCTGAGTCTCACAGAGGCTCTGATGCCCAAGGAAGAGACAAAAAAAGGGAAGGTGGCTTCCTTGAAAAGACCTGGTGCCCGCAATTCCAAAGCTTTTGTCTTTTGCTACACAGGAGTATTTTTTTTTAAGGTAGTCAGTCTCCACGTACTCATGATGATTGAATTTAATAAAAACATCACAGTTCAAAAAAGACAAATTAGAAACCTCCATTCATCTCAGAAATTAATATGTGAGTGAATTTAACAAGAGATGAATTGCACTGTGGTGATCTGGTCCCTCTTCACACACTCTGAGCACCAGTTGTTTGTCATTATTGCTGGAAATATGATTATTACTCTGGTATTGCTTGACATTTATTAAGAATCCAGGGGCTTTGTCTCCAGAGTAGAGAAAAGTGCAATTATCTGGGCATTTGGAGGAAAAAGCATTTCCTGGCCTGAGTCATCCAAATAACTTTCCTCCACAGACACCTTGACCACAGCTTGCTGCAGACCCAAGCCATTCTGTCCCTTGGTTCCTATTTACCTCTTTCATAACCAACTGTTAATATTTGGCAGGTGCATATGTAGGTATTATACAGGATTTGCCAACAAACAGGAAAAGCATTTCATTGTTTTCTCATTAACTGCTTCTATCATCTAACTAAAACCAGGTCTCCACCAAGAACTTATTTTTGAAGGCAGATGATACATCAGCCTTTATGTAGAGAAGGAATAACAGAAAAGTTACATAGGTAATCTGTTTATTGAACATTTCACAACCAGGAAAATACAGAATTTCAGATGGGTTTAAACGTGGGAGTGGGAGTGAGGGCCAGAACTGCCCAGCTCCTGACTCTTGTTCTTTGCAGATCTGGATGTCTTGTCACCTGGCTCTCCTGGGTCTCATTAATCCTGACCATGAGGAGTGTTTTACTCCAGGCAGGAAGCGACCAGCTGCAGAGAATTTGTCTCAGAGAAGTGATAAATCTCACGAGCTTCATTTCAGTCTCTCAAACTTTTATCTATTGTTGTCTGCATCTGCCAGGCTGTTGGGGACAGAGATGGACAATGTCCTTGAAAAGTTTATTCTAGTGGGGATTCAGATGAGGAACCCAGTCACTGTGATGTGGAGCACTGTCTCTGCAGATTTTGCCACTCTTCTGTGGGGCCCTCAGGGTGTGTACTAGGAATGAGAAAAGTATTCCTGATAATTCTTGTTATACCATAATAGCAAAGGGCTTACACAGACTTAGTTTCCTTGGTTGCTCACTGCCACCCAACTACTGGCACTGTTAATCCAGCCCCTCAGCCTGTACCGGTGGAGGAGAGGTGACTAATGAGTGACCAGTGTAGCCAATGAGAACGTGGGCCCTATGGTGGAGGAAGCCACTTCCAAATCCACAGTTCACTCTTGCCAGGATGAATGGGAGGGAGATCGCCTGAGTTTAACTTGAGCCTGTCACTTGTTTCTTTGGCCAGAAAAAGGAATCTGGATTTGACACTAAAATCAAACAGTGTGGTTATTGCTTTTCTTTTATGGATCATTAGTGCATATTTAGACATCTTAAAAAATTATAAAGAAAACTGCCTATGGTGGAATCATGTTATGTGGAGTTAAATTTTAAAGCCTATTAATAAAATGAAAATCAAGTTGGCAACAATACTCTTAAAAGATATTGATAGAGAGGTTTGAAAAGATTACTGATAGAGAATAATATCATTTGTGGTTTTGTGTATTCTATACCATCCTTTTGTACATCCATCAGGCAGCTTTTCCGCCATTTGGGGAATGAATTACTATTTCTCTGTTAAAGTGTCTGATGAAGTGATTGGCTTGTGCAGTCTGGGGAGAACAAGACTTACCAAAAATTATTTATCTTCAAGCACGAGAATTATACTCATTACAATGAATTGTTTACATCCAAGAAATATGTGGAACCATATCCAATTGAGAAAACAGACTCATCTATTCTATCTCAGTTTCATCATGGGACTTAGGTGACAGGGTTGTGAGAATTCCATTGTATTTTTAATACATTTTTTATTTTGGAATACTTTCCATGTACTTTTCATATTTATATTCAACACCTCCCTATATCCTTCACCCAATTTCCCCTTTTGTTCCGGTTATACATTATCATAGTACATTAATCAAAGTTGACATTGGCACATTACCAGTAATGAATCTCCAGTCATATTTTGCTTTCACTAGTTTTCCCACTAATCCAAGAATCAGTCCAAGGCACCACACTACATTTAGTTGTCACGTCTTCTTAGTTTCTTCTGGACTCTGACAATTTCTCAGACTTTAATTATTTTTCTGACCTTGGCAGTTTGGAGCAGTACTGGTCAGATATTTTGTAGAATGTACTTCAGTGTGGGTCTGTTAAACATTCTTCTCATAATTATCCTGAGGTTAAGAATTTTTGGAAGGAAGACCACAGAGGAGACATGTCCTTCTCATTAAACCGTATCAGGTCAGGGGTGCCTGACACCCACACAGTATCATCACTGGTGATGTCAGCTCTCATCACATGGTCATGATGGGGTCTGCCAGATTTCTCCACTGTAAATTTACTATTTTCCCTTCCATCCTCTATTCTTTGGCAGCAAGTCATTAAGACCAGCCCATTCTTAAGGCAATTAAGCTCTGCCTCCTGACAAGGGAAATATCTGTACACATTATTCTAAATTCTTCTGTTTGAAAGGTTTGTCTCTTTCCCCCCTAATTAATTTATTCAATCTTTTATTTATATCTGTAGAGACTCATCCATATTTATTTTATAATTTGGGTTATAATCCACCAAGCTTGTTATTTATTTTGTTGTTCAAATTGTTTGAGCTTTTTGCTCATAACATTTACTTGATCTCACACTTGCTTTCACTTGGCTCTCTGATCTTTTTTCACTGATCACAAATATATTTCAATGCAATTCTACTATAACCCTTCCTAACATATTTTGTGTGTGTATTATTCAGGAAAAGTTATATGACAGTAATAAACACTCCCAAAACTGATTGCCCTAAAATAGCAAAGGTTTATTTCTCATGTTTGCCACACTGTGAGTTGGTCATGAGGCTCCTGTGCCTTAACCTCACCCAGTGACACCAGCTCAGGGAGCAGTCATCATTTAGAACTTTGAGTACTGCCGTGACAGTTGAAAAAGAGCTTAGCGAATTGAGCCTGAGCCCTTAAAGTTTCAGCACACCTCCCTGGCCTCACCTGGCTCAAAGGTGACAGGAAAAGTGGTTATGCCATGTATCTGCAGGAGGAAAGACCTAGAAATATTTAGCGAATAGCACTAATGATCAGCACCCTGTATTTTCTTTCAGTTTTCCTTGTCCATTCAAATCTATGCACATTTAATTGTTGTTAGCACATTATTTTCTAACTTCATTTAAAAAAATCTCGATATATCAAAAACCTGGTTCCATATCATCAGAACTTTTTTGATACCAGGGCTGCAATGAACGGTTGTATAGGTTGTGCACAAAGGCACCTGGCCAGAGTGGCAAAAGGAAGCTGAAATTCAGCCTTTGTCCCACTATTCAACTTACCCTTGCAGTTCCAGGACAGCATCTGCTCAAAGGGAACACGAAGGTACTGTATGGACTAGTGGTGGCCCTGTGTGAATGTAATTTGTGGTGACTGCATAATAGCTGACAGTAAGGATGAACCATCCCTCCACGTGTTGATATTTAAATTGTTTTATTTTGTGCTGCTATAAACAGGATGGTGGAAAATGTTGTTTAGTGACTATCTGTGCATACATTTTATGATTTCCTTGGAGTAAGTGACTAGCAGTGAAAATAGTGAGTCAGGATGAAAATAACATGCATATATGTCAGCACTGGTAGATACACTGGAATTTCTCACTACTGAGTTCAATCCCAGACCATGCCATACGTGGCTGGAGAGGCCAGGGCCTACAACTGTAATCTTGGTACTAAGTTTCTGAGCAGGATCTGAGGGGTTGTGTTTAGATATTGGCTTTTCTCTTTTCTGGCGAGGCCAAACAACTGTGATTACAGGACTAATGATGCTTTAAACAAACAATATAATGACTGTCATCAGTGACAGCAGGGGCTTCCTGTGGGAGAACTTGAACAGGAGGGTCACCAGCAGCTGGCCAGCCCCAGGGGTGCTCCTGGCAAAGGTGGGTTTGACCAAGCTGAGGTCAGCTCACTTACAGGTGACCCTCCAGATAGGCTGTATCTTGTTTTCCATTCCAAGATCTGATCTGTATCCTGTAGCCAAACCCTTCCCTAAGGAGGCACTGGGAGAGCAAGGCACACGCTCTTTAAACCAGACCTGCTTTGCCTTTCAAATCTCTAAACAGCCCTCTGAGACCCTTGGTTCTACTTCAAAGGTTCTCAACCTCTTTAATACACAGGCAGTTGCTAAGCAAAGGCTATTTTGCTCCAATAAGTAATGCAGAGCTTTGCTCTAAATTTGTCCCCCATCGATGAGTCATATTCACTGCTGCCCAGGCAGACGAGCTTCTGCCCTTGAACCAACCGAAATCGTCCTCCTCCTGTCTCCACATCCTGAACGTGACAACTTTCCAGGGCACGAAAGTTCTTAAAAGTCAATAGCAAAGCAATAATACGTTTAGTACTGTGGTGACGCACAAGGGGAAACCATGTGGGAGAAAGGCTTGTGGTGATCTAAGACGGCATCTTCTGGTGCTGCCAGCTCCTGTATTGTTGGGGTCACCTGTCCTCGGTTTCCTGTTCTGTAAAATGGGAATCATCATAATTCGGATTTGTCAGGTGGCTAAATATGCAATGTGATAATGCATATGGAAACTCCTTTGTCAGCTGTAAAGTGCTATGTGCACATTGGTTATTGGATGGAAAGTTGAGAGAACAGACCAAAGGATAACAAATATTTGGGCTATTGACACTTATATAAACCATTCAGGTGCCCTTGGTCAGGTCCCTCGCCCATCCTCCTAGTCCACTATTCCAAGCCTTCACCTGCTCAGCGCTCAAGGGAAGCAGAGCCATGTTTTCCTCTCCTTCTTCAGTGAGAGAGCACATTCCTTTTGACAGAGCTGCTCTGCGTCCAAGTTCCCCCAAGAGTTCTCTTCTGTTGCACGTCTCCAAAGTATCATATTAGGAAAAAGACTGGGCTTTTGCCTTAGATGTAAAATTAGTCAAATTTTTCAGCATTTTATGTCATTTGAGTGCTCACAATGATTGTTCCTTATAAATGTGCATAAACATGTAACAGCAATATTAAGGAAAATTTTGTAAACAAAAAAAGAGAGAAAGAAAGAAATCACCCTATTCCCACTACTCCAAAATATTAACTGGGGTTTTAAAATTATATTGTTTCCATAGTTTGGAGTCTTTGTTGATAAACATTTTTCTATTTTATTGAATTATGAGACACATAGAAAAAAGTGTTCAAGTCACAAATATACAAATTTAAGCATTTTCATGGAGTGAACGTGTGACCACTACCCAGGTTAAAGAATACAACATTAATGGCTCCCTAGAAGCACCCCCAACTTCATGCCCCATTCTAGTCACTAGCACCTTCTAGCCTCAAAGTAGACAATTTCCTGGCAGCTAACATACATCAGCTTTCTACACTTTACTTTTATGTATGTGAAATAACATATACACTCTTCTGTTTTTTTTTTTCACTCCGAACTATGTGATTTATCCATGTCATTTCATGAAACAGTAGTTCATTTATTTTTATAGTGACCAAACAACATTTTCATACTGTTCTCAAATTTTTTGGTCTCAAGATTTGTTTACCCTCTTAAAAATTATTGAGATTTCAAAGAGCTGTTGTATCATATAGATTGCATCTACTGATATTTACTGGGTAAGAAATTAAAACAGAATTTTTAAAATGACATTTATTAATTAATTTAAAAATAGCAGTAATAAATCTATGTAATTTATATGCAAGCATAAATAACACTTTTTAAATATTATATAGTTTTTTAAAATTGTGAAAAGAGTAGTATTGTCTTATATTTTTGCAGATTCTTTAACATCTATCTGGCTTAGTAGAAGGCAGATGGATTTTCATATATGCCTTTTATTCAATTAGTTGTAATTCTTTTTTTTTTTTCTTTGGATGAAATAAGTGAAGAAAATCTGATCTTTCATGGATATGAAGTTAGAAAATAAAGGAGTATTTTTGGGGGGAGGGCATGCTGTGTGGCCTTGTGGGATCTTAATTCCCTGACCAGGGTTTGGATCCACACCTCCTGAATTGAAACTGCAGAGTCATAACACTGAATCACCAGGGAAGTCCCAAGAAAGGAGTATTTTAATAAACTTGTCAGAAAATTATAGATATTATTATTCTTTGATACTACACCAAAATTCAACAAGTAGCAGTTTCTCAGAAGTTATTTGAAACTTTTATCAGTGAAATTTTTGTACTCTGTTACAGTAAAATGTATTTATTATCTTACAGTTTGAATGCATATTTCAACCCATACATGATTTGGAACATGCATATAACAAATAGTGAAAACATTGGTTCCCTGAGTCGAAAGATCTCCCAAATGTTGATTTCCATTATGCAACGTGGAAAAATCATATTCATACACCACCAATCTATCAGAAAAATATTTATCTACTGAGAAACTGTCAAGCTCACAAAGGTAGTTACAAGTTTTCCAATATTCTAACATTGAAATTTGAAAGCCCAGATTTTATTATAGGCTGCAAATACTGTCAGTGGTTTTATTTTATATGACAGGTTCATTCTGTTCATTTTCAAGAAAATATCTGCCAAATGCCCAAGTCTTCATAACTTTAGTTTTGTCTGTCAGTCATTCTTTCAAGGGCTTCCCAGGTGGGTCGTCAGTAAAGAATCCACCTGCCAATGCAGGAGACATGGGTTTGATCCCTGGGTTGGGAAGATCCCATTGAGAAGGAAATGGCAACCCACTTCAGTATTCTTGCCTGAGAAATCCTGTGGACAGAGGAGATTGGTGGGCTACAGTCCTTGGAGTTGCAAAATAACTGTACTTGACTTAGCAACTAAACAACAACAACAACATTCTTTCAAATAAAAATGATGTCCTATTCCAAAAGTAGCTAGTTCAGTTCACAACTCTAACAATTATACAAATGCTTTTCCTTGAAATGACCACTATGGCTTTTGGTATTCAGAAGTGCTTTATGTAGATTTCCCATTTTATCACATAGACTATTAAAAAGTGTATTCAAAGACTGAGATTTCATAAAATTAATCCTGCACTTCTTCATCAATGACATTCTTAAGTGAAGATTTTTTTTCCCTATGAGTTCCTACTGATGAGGACTATGTACAATGATTACTGTACAGTTGGTGCCAATGTCTTGATTTGGACTATGAAAATTGTTTTCCTCATCGTGGCTTTTGGACCATCAATGCACATGTCAACACAGTGAAAAAAGGCAAAGGTGTTCTAGTATTTTGAAAATAGTTTGACTTCACAGATTCCCTGAAAGGGTATTAATAGCCACTAGGGATTCGTGGACCACATTTTAAGAACCATTACCATATAGGATATAATATATGACTATATCATAATTTATTTATCTAGTCTATTCCTGATGAAAGCCTGCATTGTTCTCACTTTGGGACTACTTCAAACACTGCTGTTATCAACTTTCTCACATGTCTTCTGGAATACACATGCATGAATTTCTGTTAAGTATATATCTAGAAATGAAATTGTTGGCTCACTGGGTATGTGTATACTCATCTTTTAAGACACTACCAAACAATGTTCCAAAATGGTTGTACCAATTCAGCAGTGTAAGAGAGTTCCAGTTGCTCCATGTGATGATCAAAACATGACATTATTAGCTATTTGAATTTAGATATTCTTATTGTGGTTTTAGTTTATATCCTCCAGATGACAAATGAAATTGACCTCTTTGTTATATGTGTATTGGTCATTGACATCTTTTTTAACTAAGTGCCTGTTCAAATTTTTCTTTTTAAAAATTTTCCACTGAATGTCTCTTTTTTTATCTTATTGATTTAGAATAATTATATGTGTTTCCCGAATTAAATTTTTTTTTCAAATGGTGAAGATAGAGCCCTCAATGACTTTTTAAAAACTAAACTTTCTATTTTAAGAATTGTAGATTCACACGCAATTGTAAGAAATGATGCAGAGACATCTCATATACCTTTTACCCAGTTTCCCCAAATAGTATCATCTTGCAAAACTGTAATATAGTATCACAACAAGGAATATCTCCATCACTACAAGAAGCCCCCTTGTTGCCCTTTGGGGATTTTTTTTCTCCCTCAGTATAATTCTGTGTGGATTCATCCAGGTTGTTGTACGTATCAACAGTTCATTGTTTTTTATTGTTGAGCAGTGGTCCACATTATAGATGTTTCACAATTTCTTTAATTATTCACCTATTTAAGGTCATCTGGATTGTTTCCAGTTTTTGTCTGTTATGAATAAAGCTGCTATAAACATTCATGTACAGATTGTTGTGTGAGTATAAGTTTTTCTTTCATGGGATAAATCCCCAGAGGTTACAACTTCTGGATCCTATGGTGGTTGACTAGATTTTTTTTTTAAATCTACTGACTTGTTTTCCAGAGCGACTGTACCATACATTCCCACCAGCAATGCATGAGTGATAAAGTTTCTCTGTATACTCACCAGCATTCGTTGTTGTCATCTTTTAAATTTAGCCATTCAGATACAACTGTAGTGATACCTCATTGTGGCTTTTTATTTTCATTTTCTTAAGGATATTGATGTAGAACTCAGCCCTTATGTGCTTTGTTGCCATTTTCATATCTTCCTCATGTCTTTTCATATCTTTTGCACATATTCTCATCGACTTTTTTTGCACTTAAGTTTTAAATTTCTTCGTATATTCCAGATATTAGTCCTTTGATGGATATGTGACTTGCAAATATTTTGTTCCAGATTGTAGCTAATTATATCATTTTTATATGAGTTTTGTAGAGCAAAAGTTTTACTGTTGATGAGATCAAATTCATTAATTTTTCCTTTTCTGAATTGTGCTTCTGGTATAAAATCTGAACACTTTAGCAATTTGTTGAATGAGAACAATAAAAGCATACATCTTTTTTTCAGTCTTAAAGAGAAAGCATTTATTGTTTTGCATTAAATCTAATGTTAGTTGTGAGTTTTTGTAGATGATTTTTATCAGGTTGTCCTCTATTCCTAGCTTTCTGAGAGTTTTATAGTGAATGAAGGTTGAATTTTTTCAAATACTATCAAGCATCAATTGATATGATCATGTCATTTTCTTCTTTAACCTACTAATATGGTAGATTACAGTGATTGCTTTTTGGGTATGTACCAGCTGTGCATTCCTGAAATAAACTCCATTCTGTCATTGTATGATTATTTTTATGTATTGCTAAGTTCTATTTGCTAATATTTTGTTAAGAATTTTTGCATCTCTATTTGTGAAAGTTAGATTTATTTTCCTATAGTATTTTTGTCTGGTTGTGATATAAAGTTATAAGGGTATTGCTAGCTTCATAAAACAAATTGGGAAACGTACCCATATTTTCTATTTTCTGGAAGACATTTTGTAAAATGTATGTTAATTATTGCTTAAATATTTTGTAAAATCCTCAAGTGAAGTCATCTGGACCTGGAAATTTACTTGGGGAGAGTATTTAAATTATGAATTCAATTTCCTTAACCACTATGTGCTATTCCAATGATCTATTTTATATTGGTTGAGATTTGGTAGCTTGTGCTTTTGTAAAGAATTTGTCCATTTAATCTCAGTTGTCACATTTATGTGTATCTAGTTGTATGTAATATTCTCTTGCTATCTTTTTAATCAGTTTGCATACATTGAACCATCCTTGCATCCCAAGAATACATTCCATTTCATCATGGTATCCAATTCTAGTAATGTGCTGTTGAATTGTTTGCCAATATTTTATAGAGGATTTTTATATCTATGTTTATTATGAATATTGGTTTTTAGTGTTCTTTTTTTGTGGTATCTTTGCCTGGCTTTGGTATGAGTGATGCTGGCCTCTTAGGACGAGTTGAAAAGTATTCCCTCTTCTATTTTTTTTTTTGAAATATAAGAAGGTTTGGTATTAATTCTTCTTTGAATGTTTGATAGAAATCTCTGGTGAAGCCATCTAGTCCTGGGCATTTTGGTGTTTGTGGGGGAAATGTTTGATTACTATTTAGTCTCCCTATTTGTTATTGATCTGTTCAGATTTTCTAAAACTTAACTCTTTTCTAATGTATGCATTTGGTGGCATATATTTCCCTCTCAGCATTGTTTTAGCTATGCAACACAAATTTTGATATGTTCTACTTTCAATTTTATTTAATACAATGTATTTTGTAAAATTTCCCTTGAGACTTACTTTTTGATCCATGGGTTATTTAGAAGTATACTGTTTAGTTTCCAAGTGTTTGGAGATTTCCTGTTACTGACTTCAGATTGATTTTGTTATGATCAGAAAATATGTTTTGCATATTTCAATTTTTTATACATTTGTTGAAGTTTATTTTATGGTCTGGCATTTAGTTTGTCTCAGTATATATTTTGTGGGGGCTTGAAAATGTGTATTCTACTATCGTTGGGTGCCCTGTTCCATAAATATGTTACTTGATCGTTTTTTACAATTCCCTTTTGATTTAAATATTATGTTCTAGCTTTTCTAGTTATTCTTGGGAGGAAGATTTATCTGCTATAACCTGGTTCAGTGTAGTTAGAAGTAAAAGTAACCCATAAGCATGTATGTGAATCTGTATGTGTATGTAACAGCATAGGTGATTTATGTATTCATGAGGTTGTGAATGATTTGACCAACAAGTCCTGTGACTGTTACTTCCTCTGGCACTTGGCCAGAGCAGGAAGTTCTTATCTAAAATCACAGCTGTTACTAGCTGTGGCTTGCTTTCTCTCTTCTCCAGGACTTTTTGTCATGTATTGAGAACTACAGACGAAGAGGACAAGAACTATATGCATCTCTATACAAAGATCATGTACAGGTAAGAAGCAAGACAGTGTCTTTCTCTGTACACTAGACTGGAATCCACCTGGAACATGAAATAAAGATTCACAAGAGCCTTTGGTTTAAACTCTAAACTGGCTCAGAAAATAGTTGATCATTAGTGAGTCGGTTCTGCCTGCAAGACCTACGCCACGGAATTTGGATCCACAGTGTTAGCAGCTGAAGAGATAGGCAGTGTGTCCATTCACTTATCTACTCATTCACCTACTAGTAAATAGGCATCAAGAGCCCAGGGTGCCTCAGACTTTGTGCTGGGAGCTAGGGGCATGACTCTGTTATCTATGCCCCTTGGACAGGCCCTTGCATGTCAACGCCTCACCGTTTGAGTTCACTGACTTCATTCAGGACTAGCAATACAATTAATAAATTCAGTTGCTATTGGGGGAAAAATAAGATGAATCAT
The DNA here is from genome assembly GCF_019320065.1 of Cervus canadensis. Taxonomy (NCBI): domain Eukaryota; kingdom Metazoa; phylum Chordata; class Mammalia; order Artiodactyla; family Cervidae; genus Cervus; species Cervus canadensis. Next base: position 57,061,844 of record NC_057393.1, on the reverse strand, counting down.
TTAGGATTGCATCCTTTATTTAGGACTATCCATCATCACACTTGTTCCATTTCAAGACAGGCGACATTGTTTATCTAAACTTTCAAATCAGCATCCAGTCAAGACCAGTGACCATTTCTCTTCTAATGGTTAGAAATGCTGGGAAGATTTGCTCACGGCTAGGAGAGTTGTGCTCTGTGGTCCTTAGTGGATTTCTGCTGAAATTTGAAAGATGGAAAGTTCATGGGAAAGGACAGAACCTCAGCAGAGGCTCTGAGCCCAGAAGGCAAGGGTCCAGTCTCCTGGAGCGTCAGCCGGGCTCATTTTCAGCATGGGGCCTGTCTGGGGCTCAGAGAGTGCTTGAGAAAGTTGTGTAGAGCTTTACTGTTGATTGAGGTATTTTTGAGAAAATCAGCATTTTGAAGCTAATCCATAAGGACACTTTCCAAGTGTTTAAATATTTAAGACAGATTGTTTTGATGTTTTAAAGAATGCAGATATGATCACTGTCTGACGGAGATGATGGGGTCTGGAGCATTCACCCTACTTTCTTTTAAGCGGCAGCACACTTTCCCAATGTAGCCTCACTCCACTTCCTGAGAAGTCAAGTCCAAGGTCTGAAAAGAAATCAGGCCCATGAAATATGCCATGTTCTTCAAGGACAGCTTCTCCTAAGTACACTCCATAAGGTCCTCCCAAGAGGGTGGAGATAATGAGATTCAGGCCCCCACCCACACGACTCTCAGTAACAGGTTACATAAGACTTCTTCAACTAGGCATTTTACCTACACCCAAGAGGTCGCTGGAGATGCAGGTGCTCCTGACATGACAAGATAGCATCACCCAGTGCCCTGGAAGCTAACCCAAGCATCACTATACTCCATCATCTCATCACCAGCAAATCATGCAGTTCTGATATTCACTCTCCAAATTTCTCATCACTCCAGAGGTACTGGTGGAAACAGATGCCTCTGCTCTGGTTCTGCCAGGATGCCCCTTTGCCATTTCCAGTTCTATTTGTTCTTTTCACTGTGGTCTGGCTGCTCTGGGCTCTGCTCTGCCATGTACCTGGGCTGTCTGCTCTTACACTGAGTCCTCATCATCCCTTACAGATATTCCTCACTAGGTCTGTGGTTTTTTTAAGTTACAGTTTTTACAGATTAAAGCTCTTTGCAAAATGCCTTCCACCCCAGAAACGGCCCTTTTTTTAAAAAAAATGTGAGAGGGGCACTGCTCTGTCTGCTCTCTTTTGAGCTCCCTAGGGGCCGTGTTGGAGAAGACTCTTGAGAGTCCCTTGGACTGCAAGGAGATCCAACCAGTCCATCCTAGAGGAGATCAGTCCTGGGTGTTCATTGGAAGGACTGATGCTGAAGCTGAAACTCCAATACTTTGGCCACCTCATGAGAAGAGTTGACTCATTGGAAAAGACCCTGATGCTGGGAGGGATTGGGGGCAGGAGGAGAAGGGGACGACAGAGGATGAGATAGCTGGATGGCATCACCGGCTCGATGGGCATGAGTTTGAGTAAACTCTAGGAGTTGGTGACGGACAGGGAGGCCTGGCGTGCTGCAATTCATGGGGTCGCAAAGAGTTGGACATGACTGAGCGACTGAACTGAACTGAGGGGGCCAACAGGCTGTTTCCATTTCTTGCTCAGGCTTTATGTATCCATTAGGTTTTGGTCCCAGCTTTTTCAGATGTAAGTATCAGAAACTCAACCCAAACTGGCTTAGGCAACACATGAAATGTTTTGTGTTATTGAAAGATCCAGGAGAAGATCAGGCTTCTTCTGGAAGAAGAGCTGGATCCAAATATTCAAGCTCTTCTCTAAGGAATCTGGCTCCTCTCTCCCTCTTCCTTTTTCACACACACACACATGCAAACATACACACATAAATGTACAAGATTACTATAGTCTGAGGCACCAGGGCACATGGAGGAGAGTATGTGAGGCTTGAGGGAACTCACGCTCTGCTCCCCAGGTTATACATCCTGGAACCAGGAAGAGCTCATATGAAAGATGAAAAATCATCTAACTTGTGCAGAGGGACTGTCTCATTGCTGAGCGACCTGCCTATAGGCTGTGTCTACCTCAGGTGCATATACATCATGTGCTTTTTCCTGATGGACATAAGGTTGCCAAGAGCAGGGGTGTGTGGCCTTGAGTATGTACACACCCACCTCTTTGCAGTCTGCTCTGTATGGGCTCTCGAGACCAATAGTTCCAATCCCAATAAATGATGCTCAGTAACCCATCCTATAACCATTCATCACCCACCAAAGTCAGATCAACCATACTTCAGCACTGGGACTGGAATTAGAGAAGGGCTGGTTGCCAAGAGGAAAGCCTCAATGAGGCTACCCAAGAGTTCCTATTTAGCCAAGAATCATAGCTCCCTCTAATTCACCAGCATCCCTGCCTCTGGGTCTGATGTGGCATTTGGCCCCTTAGAGGTTTGAACTGAAAGAGGACTTTACCCTGTACACAAACATGGGCCTTATGAACACCTTGCAGGGGTAGAAACTCAGGACTTTTGCTTATTTAGTCACGTCATGTCCTCTGTCCTGGGACCACATATAGCCTTCTATTATGGATTAAACAATTGTTCATCTCTGAGGGATGGATGAGGAACCCTATCACCGATGCTCGTATGTCTGACTACAGATATTCAAGAAAACACATTTGCCCTGCGATGCAGACTCAGGCAGCCGTGAACCTCCAAGTTGCACAAATTGAGCCCTATGGTGGAAGGGATGATCTTAAAAGACTAATTTGAAACTCCAGATGGACAACCCAGTAGCATGGGATTGTTCATCCTCTGTGAAACTCAGTATGGAGCTACAAATGCAACAATAGTCTCCAAGGAGCTGAAACATTTTCCCCAAACAAGTGTTCATTTCATATAACTAAATCCATATAAAAGACTTTGGATAGTCATTATTTTCCTGGAGTCTTTTATTAAAAAATTGGAGTACTTGTAAAATGCTATGATCATTTTGGGTATGAATTTAAGAACTGTGGAGAAGCAAAGTAATCTTGTTTTGAAATAAGATTTGCTTTATTCACAATAATAATACTAACTGCTTAAGTTTGCGAGGCACCATATTAAACTCTTGAAAATATTGTTTCATTTGATCCTTATATAATCCCATGGTTTTATTATTATGGTAATATTACTAACCAAATTTGACTGATGAAGATTCTGAGTCTCCTTCAGATTAAGTGGCTGGTGAAAAGCAGAAATATTGTGACAACCCAGGTTCATCTGACACCAAAGACCATGTGCTTAGAACTATACCATCTGTCTTGTTTTTAAGACAATTTTCAAGCTCTGAGAATGATTTTCCCATTTAAAATGGTCCATACTTTCAGGATCTACCTCTAAGTCTGTCAGTCTTTGAAATAATACGGGCAGAAATTAAGATTTAACAAAATGATACCAGGGCCCTAGGAAAGGAATCAGGCATGCAGGTTGAAGCTAAAGGCTCTGGAATCAGACAGACTGGGTTTCAATCTTAGCTTGGTCAGCTGTTGGTCACCTTGGGGAAATCACTTCTCCTCTTCTAGACTTCAGTCCTTCATGAGGATAACAGAAATTACTTACAAGTTCCCACATTCACTTTCAGTGTCATTGTATAGTGGAGATGAGATAGAGCAGGTAAGGGGCTCAGCTTAATACATGTCAATGAGTTTCTTCTCTATGTCACATTTATAAGGTCTGTGCTTCTTGTCATTAAGACCTTCACCTTTCAGTTTTCTTAAAAATTAAAATGTAGGGTGCATACCATCAAATATGTGAATAGTTGCAAAAGTTTGCCCTGCAGACAAAGTTGATTCTGCTGTCCAAACTGAATTGAAATGTTTTCTTGAAAGATGATGTAGGGAACTTCACTGTGGCGTACAAAAGCGGTTTGGGGTGTTGATGTGTTTTGTTAGAGGTTTGAGTTATACTCTAGCAGAAGATGTGGGCTTCCTCAGTGGCTCAGTGGTAAAGAATCTGACTGCAATGCAGGAGACGTAAGAGATGTGGGGTTCGATCCCTGGGTCAGGAAGATCCCCTGGAGGAGGAAATGGCAACCCACTCCAGTATTCTTGCCAGGAAAATCCCATGGAAAGAGAAGCCTGGCAGGCTACAGTCCATAGTAGGTGGGGTTATTTTCACTAATATCAAAGGTTTGGGCTTCTGTGAACAGTCTCATCGCACCTTCAGTCCAGACACTAGAAGGAGTGCTTTCAGTAGGACTGGGTAGGGACCATGGTAAAATTCCCTGTCTACTTTGAAGGGCAGGGGTTATGGTGGGCTGCTGTGTCTGTTCTATCAAATAGCTCCCCAATCCTCTGATGAGTAGTATATGGGGACCTTTGGGACAGCACAGCACACAGCAGTCATGAAGCTCTATGGGCCAAAGGGCAGAGGATTTTTCTCCTCCTCGAACCTGAGTTAAATGGTCTCAAAGCTGGACAAACTGATTTCTTCTCCTGACCTGGTCCTGGCTCCAGAGATTTCACTACACACCCTGCAGGTGCGTGGGGCTGCCTTTATAGGTTATTTTCTTCAGGCAGTTATGAGGGGCTCGGTCTGTTCATCCCAGGAGGTTTGGGGCTGGCCCAATAAAGAGCTGTGTCCAGGGGTGATGCTATACTTCTGTTTCCCAGAGACGGAGATGTGGCCACATCAAGGCAGCCAATGCGTGGGCCAGAATCCAGGAGCAGCTTTTTGGGGAGCTGGGCTTGTGGTATCAGATGGCAGAAGCCACACCCTGCTCCCAGTGGGAACTGGATTGGAGAGAAGGACCAGCTCGTATGCGGAAACGCATCAGACGCTTATCTCCACTGGAGGCCCCGAATCAAGAAATGCTCAAGGTAAGAATTAGATGCAACAAGACAGGATGCTTCCAGACAGGAAATGTGTAGGGAGGTGTCTCCTTAGCTTTTCAATCTGGTGTTTCCATCAGGAGTGCTTTGGCATGGACAGGTAGGAAAGAAAATGCCCACAGTTAACTGTAGGAGTGCTGTAATGTATTCTTGATGCTGTTTGACAGAAGAATCACTAATTCCCCACGTACATAAAAGGGATGCTCTAACTACAGTCTGAATGAATGTAGATATGAGTGGTTCATATCTACACCACCAATCCCACCAACCTAATGCCATGCTGACATCCATAAAAGTCCATTAGAATGATCTGGATGCCAGCTTTTGAAAAGAGCAATGTGATGGACATAGTCTACATGCACAAGTTGTGTCCTGGAGCAGTCATAACCAGCCCTCATATGGGCATTATTGTGCAGGCAAATCCCATATCAAGTCTTACAGTGGAAATAGCTGGAACTCAGCTCTTTCTGCAAGCTCGAGCCAGTGACCCGTTTAGTCCAAATGACACTGAAACTGGATTAGATTCCCAGGCAAGAAAATCTGGACAGTCCCTGGGACTTGGCTGTAACGAAGCTTGGACTCTCTGTCAAACTTAGGTTTTTGCCTTTTAAATGATGAAGAATCATCCTTGAACTAGTAGTGAATATAGGAAGAATCTGTTAACAGCATTTCATGTTCTCACTGAATGATCCTGGTTTAAGAGATTCTAAAAAGCTGTCTTTCCAAACCCTGGAACTCAAGATATTTTCTTCTGCATCCACCCGAAGTTACAATGTTGGGTTTATTCTCTAGTCCATCACCTCAGAATCTTTTACCCACGTTAAATCCTTTGTAAAACCTAATGAAAATTTGTATTTAATTTATTCAGTAGACCTTTTAATTTTTAATGTATTATCAATAAACATCTGGTGGTATATAGTATTTTTCCCTCAAATACATTCCTTAGGAGATGGAGGCAGGAAAAATAAGCCTACCCATGGTGGTGATGACGAGGCTAAAGGCTGGCTGTGGAACCTGGCCTCTGGTCTCTTGGGCTGCCCCAGACCCTGTCTCTGGTCCCCCCTCCAGGGTAGCCCATACCACAGACAGCCAGGATGCTCTCTACTCCCATTTGGCATATCTTTGGTAATTACTGTAAATCTGACTTAATGGAAAATTGTGGGTTTTTTCCCCTTTGACTCAGGAACATTAATATTTGCATTTGATCGTGGTCCTTTAGGATTTGGCATTTTGCCCCCTTGCATCTGAGTCTTGAGTGTATGAGTGATTCGAAGGGTCAAATGTGTGCGTGCGTGTGTTTGTGTGTTTGTGCAAATCTTTGGAACGGGGGCTGGGGCACATAGGTATCCAAATTTAATTTCTGTTTCTCTGGTTTTATTTTAGGAAAGCCAAAACAGAAATGGCAGTGTTTCTCAAATAAGCACTGAAAACCAAGGTATTCAATTTATCTATTTTTTAATTTAATAGTTAAACCAATTTTTTTATTTATTCAATATCTTCTTAAAGATATCAAGTTAATATATTGTAGGAAAAGAATGCTGCAAGTCTAGAGTAGAGAGTGTAAAGCCTTTCATCACTGTGCGCTTGCAGACATGAACACTCTATTAAGGGAAGGATTTTGTGTTTATGTTGCAACAATAAGAACATTTTTTCAGAGAAATTATCTTGTCAATGTGCTCTGTGAGGGAAATCTTGAAAGTGCCCTGCCCAATACAAATACATGTTCAATATGTGACCTAAAACACCTAGGAGGAAAATAGGAAAATGTTTTAGAGCAAAAGTGGATGGAAGAGATATTTAATACTTACACTGAATTCTCTGATTATAAAGATGACAGATATAGTGGTCATTATTATCTCTCCAGTTTGAAAATGTACTTTGAATTCCTTAGGTTTACTTTTTATCTAATACTCGTGGAGGAACTTGGTTGAATTGATATGTTGATAATCTAGCTTATTTTCAGAGATCATTTTGCCCCATACACCTCCAAGTGAAAGTGAAAGTTGCTCAGTCATGTCCAACTTTTGTGATGGCATCTTCTAGGCCAGAATACTGGAGTGGGTAGCCTTCCCTTCTCCAAGGGATCTTCCCAACCCAGGGATAGAACCCAGGTCTCCTGCACTGCAGGCAGATTCTTTACCAGCTGAGCTACCAGGGAAGGCCCAAACACATCCAAATACATACCAAATACACACTCAGACACGTGCACTGTATTTCAGTTTTTGTGTTTCTACCAAGGATGTGCCTTTTGTTTCAAACACTCCCTGTCTGTGAGTTTCACTGTGTCCTAGGCTGCAGCTAATGTCGTCTCCTTAACCAAGTGACAACTTCCTAGAGCTAATTAAATTCGTCTCATGCAGTGCCTTAGCCACGGATTTTGTGTGGAGCTTGCTATCTTGCCAGTCTGCAGCAACAAAGCCCAGAAATAAGAATCTTGAGACCTGATCCTGTGTTGATTTGGGGGTCCCACTGCAGCACAGGACTTGGGATGACACTGTAATACCCATTTTCTGGTTTCTCTTCTTTTCAGCCCAAATGCCATAACCCTAAGGTTAGAGGGACTGTCTGCCTGCTCTCCTTCTCAAAAGGAGACTGGGTCGCTACAGAAGATGCAGTGGCAGAAAGCAAGGGCTGGTTCTATGAGGACGAGGGCCACAGGCTGCTGAGTCCCCTCATTCACCATACATAAGACTCCCCTGGTCGCCTAGGACCCCAGGCCTTCTCTGTGTTTCCAGCATGGACCCCCAATTCCCAGCAGGGAACTCAGGAAGGGGAAAAGAAAGGGCTGTGATCTCCACCGTGCCTTCGGGGGTGCCCATGTCGGCACAGTGCTTTCTTTGCCTGAGGAAAGCCTGTGATGACTGTTGCTGTGAGCAGCAGTCACTTTCACTCATCCAGATGTGAGATACCCAGGTGGGGAGGAGTTCAAAGAGATAAGCATCCTGGCACCAAGAGAATGACCAGAAGCCCCCTTGACCTGGCTGCCATGTGCAATGTGCTGCTCTAGGCCGGTGGACACCCGGGACAGGATGGAGGAACAAGATCTAGAGATATACATAGGTCTATGCTTAGTTGGTACCCAAATGCACATGTCCAGGAGTGCATCCTCAGGAAATAAGTCTGTATGTACACACACTGATTGCAGCACTGTAGATTTTGGTAATACCGAAATAGATAATGGTTGTATCTCTAAAAGAATAGGAAATAGGTTGAGTGTTTATGGAAGTCACACAATAGATTATTACACAGCCACTTAGGTTGCTTTCTAAGAACTTTTAATGGAATGGGAACGTATTCATGGCATAACTTTTTTTGAGCAAAATTTAGAAAAGAAAAGCTATAAATTCAATATAATTCTCATCATGTCAAAATTATATGTGTGCATACATATACATGGGGCTTTCCAGGTAACTCGGTGGTAAAGAATCAGCCTGCCAATGAGGAGATGCATGAGACAAGGGTTTGATCCCTGGGTCAGGAAAATCCCCTGGAGGAGGAAATGGCAACCGACCTCAGTATTCTTGCCTGAAAAATCCCATAGACAAAGGAGCCTGGCGGGCTACAATCCATGGGATTGCAAAGAGACAGACACAACAGCATGAACACATGTGTATTTCTGCACATATATATATGTGTACAGAAACGATATGTAGTACACCAAAGTATGGCCAGTGAGGGCAAACAGCCTAAAGATGAAAGGGACTGTAGCGAGGGACTTAGTTCAGATCCTGCCTCAGACGTTAGTAGCCATATGACTTTGAGTCAAGTAATTAGCCTCTGTCAGTATCTTCATTTGTCAAGTGAGGATGGAATGGAATCTACAACCTAGGTAGGAGTAGAGGGAAAATGTCATTCAAGGATCCAGCACGGAGAAAGTGCTCACTAAATGGAAGCTATTGTTATTTGCACTCTCTCTGGGTGCGTGGGCAATATTTGTTTAATTTTTCACAATTTTTGAATTTCTCCCAACTTCATGAGTTTTCCAAATTTTTTCTTTTTTACAATAAGAAGATAGTTTCCATGATTAGGAGGGCAAAGGTCACTTTTTAAAAAGAGTGAACAGAGTGAAGTTGAGAAAAAGCAAATCCTGGTGACCCTCTAGGGAACTGCTTTACTGATTAATGAAGGTGAATTTTTAAATGTCGCCCTGTGGTCACTGGAGACCGGAGAGCAACTGGGCTTAGATGCAGTTTCTGGAGTGCATCAACCTGCAGACATGTTCACCTCACAATGAGGTCAGAGGGGTATGTCCACTTTCAGAAACAGTGAGGGACACCCTGGAATCCACACCGTTTATGGCTGCTCTGAGACTTTGCAGTTCCTCCCGGGGCCTCGGACCTAGGCTGCACACTTCCCTCATGATGCAAGATGGCCCATGCCCAAAACACATGTCCCCTTTTCGCTGTTGCAGATGAGCTGACACTGAAGGAAGTTGAGAGCGAGAGAGACGAGGTGGTGGACTGCACCCAGCTGACCTTCTTCCCCGCCTTGCGTGAAAGCCTGCACTCTGAAGATTTCTTAGAACTATGTCTGGAAAGACAAGTCATCTTACAAGAGCTTCTTGATCATGAAAAGGTAACACAGCCTGTCACGATTACTCTTTAAAGATTATCAGACCTGAGAGAACTCAACTTTTTGCACTCACATGAGAGGTGATATCTCTATTCACCATAAAGAAGTGAAGGAGCAAAAAAAACCCAGCATACTCCTAAATTTATGGGCCCAGAGCAAGTATGTGAATGCCCATACATCTTGCATCAAAATGTTTAGATGTAAATCATGTTGTTAATCTGTTAAATGAAATATATTCTAATGGCCTACATTGACCTTTATAATAACCTGGGAGGCCAATTTCAACTTAGAATTTTTGACCTTCTTATGGTTCAGCGTCTTGGTCCCCTGCTCACAGCCTGACCACTCTAAAGGTTCATCCCACACCTTCAAAAGGGGCCTTGGTGGATGTGTTTGGACACTGACCCATTTGTCCCAGCTGTCCCCACACTTCGCACCCTGAAATCAGCTCCCCTTGGCCACCAGTCAAGCCTAGAGGAAGCATACTCATGGCACCGTGAGCCCCGGAAAGGGTGGGCCCATGCGTAGTGTGCACAGCCAGGAGGCAGGCTGGGCAGTTAGCAGGGAAACCCATGGTTGGGAATGCCTGGGGCTGGGTTGTGGGATCCCAGGCTCTTGGTGTGCATGACCTCTGGGTGTGCCTGAAGGAGGGTTAGGGGGTCTCCCTGAAGTATAGGCACAGAGGTGATCTCTCTTACACAAATCTAAGTAAGTATGGAAGATGAAGCACTTGTCTTAAAGTAAAACAGAACTGAACTGAAATCCCAACGTGGCCACATACTAAGTAAATTGCCTGTTACTTCATCTTCGTGAGCCTCAGTTACTCTCATCTTTAATATCGCAGCCATAGCAACCATTTCACAAAATTCTCATAAGGCTTAAATGGAATAATGGAAGCAAAGTGACTAGTGCAAGCCCAGCTCATGTGAGGTGGCTTATTAAAGACCAGTTCTCTTCCCTTTTCAAAGGCCGTCTATCTCATCTATCAACACTTCTGTCTGGGTTTCTATGCATGTAAGTGAAGAAGAGGCCCCAGCAAAGCAGAGGAGTGGGCAGGGCAGGGCCAGAAAGTCATGCAGGGTCTACACAGAGGTGAATGCATGAGAGCTGAGGGCTAGCCTGGCCACAGGCTACAGGAGCCTGAGCTACAGGCCACTGAGTAAGCAGCCTGGATTTCCAGGCACAGGTGACAAGCTCAGAGAGTCTGTGATGCGTTTCAGCAAGGAGCAGAAACTGAACTGAAGCCTGTCCTTTCCAGGGGCAGGTTCCTGGTAGAGACCCCTGGAGGGTGTCAGATGGGGATTTGCTCCTTCTGGGCATTGGGTAAAAGGACTGGCTTGAAGTGCATTGGCCAAAGGGATGACTGCAGAGCTTCTACCACATTGCTTAGTCGCTTTCAGATCTGGGTAACAGTTCAATCAACACAGTCCTGGAAGAACAAGGTCCTGATATGTGCTTAACCCGCAGCCTTCAGCCAGAGAGCACATTTGCAAGCCCCCATCATATCTTGCCACCGTGCCTTGCTCATGCTGGTTCATCTACCTGCAGTGTTCTGCATGCTAGACTACTGGCAACTGACTCACCGAAGCCCATCTTGACCTGTCCCCAATCTGAGACCTAGAGAGCTGTCTCTCCTTCATTCCCTGTGTCCCCTTCCTACCTTTGCCCTGTGTCCCCTTCCTACCTATCTCCTCCTACCTTTGCCCTTGGCATACAGGCTAACCTTCACCACTTCACCTGTCTCTCTCTCACTGTACTGATGCTCATAAATGGAGGGACCCTCACTTTTTCCTGAGGTGCCCAACTAGGGGCATGCCTAGAGAAGCCAGTCAGTAAACACTGACGAATGAAGATTTATTATGAGTGCGTGTGTGCTAAGTCGCTTCAGTTGCATCTGACTCTTCGTGACCCATGGACTGTAGCCCACCAGGCTCCTCTGTCCATGGAATTATCCAGGCAAGAGTACTAGAGTAGGTTGCCATGCCCTCCTGCAGGGGATCTTCCCCACCCAGGGATCAAACCCACATCTCTTACATCTCCTGCACTGGTAGATGGGTTCTTTACCACTAACGCCACTGGGAAGCCCCAAAGATTTATTATATTTACATTCCTTTTATTTTGACTATGGAAGTAGTGTTAGTCTACTATGTTGAAGTTTAAAAAATGGATATTAAAACATATATATGTAACATATATATGTTTATATGTGTGTATACATATTCATAATATCTAGTTGCCGAGTACTAACAGCCGATGACAGTTTGAACACATCATCTGTTAATATGTTCATATAGGTAAATGGATGTTTAGTAACTGCCCAGTCAATTGAAAACAGCTAAGAGATCACACTTTTTTACTTTAAAAGCCTTTCTTTGCTTTGTGCTCTTAAAGGATCATGTGAATTCTGAGCATGGGGCAGCTTTGCTCCCAGGGGCCACTGCCAATGTCAGGAGACACATTTAGTCGACATGACTTGGTGGGGATGGGTTGCTAGTGGCGTCAGGTAGGCAGAGGCTAAGGATGCTGCTTCACATCCTCCAGTGCTCAGGAGAGAAGAGACTAATTATTCAGCCCCAATTGCCCATAGTGCCAAGGTGAGAAATCTTGATATGAAGGATGAATATTACACAGATTATTGAGCCCTAGCCATCCCTCCCTACTTCCCTGATAGAGTAAGGAAATAGGGAATTATATATTGTCTCCATATTGACATGTAATTCTTTATATTGTTTTGATAAGAAGAGAGCAATGGCAATGCTTTGTTTTTATTTGGTATATTAATTTCCTACTGCTGCCATAACAAATTACCAAAAACTTGGTGACTTAAAACAATACACCTTTATTATCTCAAAACTCTGAGCACACCATAGCTCAGCTGGTTTTCTGCCTAAGAGTCTCACAGGGGCTGAAACTGAGGTGTTGGCAGGACTGCGGGTCTCTCTAGAGACTCTGGGAATGAATGCATTTCTGAGCTCATTCAGGTGTTGGCAGAATCCAGTTCTACAATTCTGTAGGACTGAGGTCCCTATTTCTTGCTGGCTGTTAACCAGGGGTTAACCAGCTGCTGGAGGTTTCCTACATCCCTGCCTTGTGGCCCCCTTCCTGCATCTTAAAAGCCAGCTGCAGTGGCCTTCTCACCCTGCACATCTCTCCAACCCCCTTCTGCCTCATCTTCCCTCTCCTTCGTCTCCCCTCTACCTCCCTCCTCCATTGATTCTCTCCCACCAACTCTTCCACCTTCCTCTTCAGCTGCTAAGGTCTCATGGGAATTGGACCCACCAGATAATCTAGGGTAATCTCAATATTTTAGGGTCTACTGATTTGCAGTCTTAATTTCATCTGAAATGAGGAATCATTTCCAGCCCTTCAAGTAGCACCTGGGTTAGTGTTTGATGGGATAACCAGGGACGAGGCTCTTGGGGAACATCTTTGTCCGTAAACACTGCCTGCCATATTTGGTACCACTGAAGATCCATATCTCACCTAATCCATGTTCTTACTGTCCAAGAAGAGCTTCTGCAGATAGCATGACCCCCAGGTGCTTGCCAAGACTGGCCAGGTATCTGCAGCCCTGACTGGGCTGGGCTGAGGGCAAGGTCTGAAGTTTATAGTCACGGTCAGTGCTAATACCAGCCTGGCCTGTGCAGCGGGTACTTGCCTTCAGTATTTTTGCTAATTGTCTCACGCTGTAGCACTTCACTCAGGGGTCTTGTTGGGGAAGCCAGAGCCTGAAGCCCCCAGCCTCTGAGAGGCAGGCCAGGACTAGCAAGATGCTGTTCTCCTGTCCTCCCCTGCCTGTACTTAAACTTCAGTCTTTCTGGGTCTCCATGTCACATAGCAGGAAACTGTCAGAATGCTTCATGTGGCTCATGACTCCAGGCTGTGCAGACAGGAGCTTGTGAAGCCCAACAGGGGCTGAGGCAGGAACCGTCCTGTTTCCACATAGTGCTTGGTGTCCCTTTGTCTGTGGAGAGGGACCACCCCGGGTGTGGGGGCCAAAGGAGCGTCAGCTCCCAGAAATGAGGTGCTGAGCAGCTGCAAGCAAGTTGTTTCTGAATATTATCAAGACATTTGTTCTTTGCACGAGTTGTTTTGATCCATTTTGTTGAGTTGTGCTCATTCCCTCTGGCTTTATGGTTAATTGTGGAAGAGACTGTTTTCTGATTCAGCTGAATTCCTGCAGGGTCTGTGGACCAAACCACCAGATACAGCCGCTCCCTGGAGAAGTTCTAGGAGACAAGCGAGGGCCCCGTGGGGACAGGCTCCCTTTAGGCAGAGTGGGCAGGGGTCTGGCCCCAGTTCCACCTCCACCACTTATATTGCATGTCCTCACCCTAGACTCTGTGCCAGGCACGGAGCAGCTCTCGATGGCTTGTACCTGCTATTATTACTGTGACCATGGCTCTTTCTTTAATAGTATCTTAGGATTTGTTCTTTCAGGCCAAGAAAAAGGGGAAAATGGGGTATTAACGCTGAACACCAAGCGATGACCTTGAGGAAGTGGGGAAGGGCCTGTCAGTGCAAACGAGGAAGTGCTCGTCTATGGACGGCGTCAAACCCCAGATGGGCCTCCGCCCAGCAGGTCAGGTTTCTCCTGGGTTCTACTCTGACCCTCTGTTCCATCCTTCATCATCTCAGCAGGAAAGAGATCCACTCAGGCCTGGATTCTTTCAATCTGTCCCAGCTCAGCACTTGCCCCGTCGAGGAAGGGAGAATTGTTGCACTGACTCTAGAACCATGGTACAGATGGTAAAGAATCTGCCTGCCAATGCAGGAGATTCAAGAAACGCAAGTTTGATCTCTGTGTTGGGAAGACCTCTGGAGAAGGAAATGGCAACCCACTCCAGTATTCTTGCCTGGAAAATGACATGGACAGAGGAGCCTGGTGGGCTACACAGCCCATGGGGTGGCAAAGAGTTGGACATGACTGAGCGTGTGCATGCACGTGCATGCGCGCACACACACACACACACACACGGACCATGAAACAGTTCAAGCAAAGATACAGGAAGTGTGCCCACAGCAGGGGTGTGTGTGTGTGTGTGTGTGTGTGTGTGTGTGTGTGTGTATAGATGGTTATTTTCTTCATTTCCTCAGACTAATATTTTCTGCTTGTGTTGAGATATTTTGTAGCAACTATTGTTGTAATTCTAATTCAGCATTGCTGAGACAATATCAGCATTGTTGAGAATTCTCCTAATTCAGATGTCTCCATAAGACCTTGTGGGTCTCGTGTGCTTTCTAAGTGAAAGGACACCCACGCAGGGTATATGTGGCAGGTGTGCGCCTACACTCAGAAAAACCAGAACACCTGCCTTCAGTGGCCGTCACAGAAAGTGGGCAGGCAGCCTCACGGCGAGTCCTGCCCCTTCTCCCCTGCCATCTCAGAAGCACTTGCTTTTAGGGCCTTTGCAAGACCCAGCCCAGGAGACTGCAGGGCACATCTCCTCACACACTTCTGGATGGCTTGTCCCTACAGAGGCCTCTAGGGGAAGCCAGCAGACCAGAGCTCAGAATGGCAGCAGCTTAATTCATTTCTATGTGAGAGCTCTGATCGCCTCCAGCGATACCTGGGACAGTAATTATTCTATGCCACTTTTGCGCCATTGATTAATGATTCCCAGAACCACAAACACATTTCTCTGCAAACAGCTCCATTTGACACGAGGAGTGGTTTATTTAATGCATGTTAACCGTGGGCTTGTGTCAGCTGCTGCGTCCCTTGCACCTCCTCCACAGAGCTGCTTGCAAAAGTGTATCCACTTAAAAAATGTGCTTCCAGACCCAGTCCAGAGTCAGAACTCCCATGAGAGTTGTTTTTTACTGTTGCTTGAAAATTACATGAAATCAATTAATTTCATGAAAATTAATTAATTACATGAATTAATTATTTAATGCATGTAATATGTAATTAATTACATGAAAAACTAAACATTTATTTTTTCATACAGACTCAATGTAAAATATTAGCATGACTTTGTTAGACGCGAAATCAGCTTAAAGGGAGATCTTTTTGTGTTGAACAGCAGAGAGCAGCACCAAGCTCTTCGTAGGTATTTTTAGCTGAAGTCATTTGTAGAAAGTGAAGAAGTGTGTTAAACCTCTCATGTAGAATCTTTCCCCCAAGGTGGGTCACCATGACTGACCTTCTAGAATGCAGAGCTACACATGTGGTCCCTACTGAAAACCTTCTGAGGCTCTCTTTGGCACACTTCGTGCCCTTCTGAGCTGGCCCTGTGCTCCCCTGGACTTGCTTCTCTCACCCTTACATGAGTGTGCAAGTGTGCATGCACACACACCTGCCTTTTTACTCTAATTATACAGAATTGCTTATATTCTCCAAACATGTCCCACTCTCTCAAGCCTTTGTGCCTTGGAAATTTTCTCCTCTGTTTTTAATCTTCTTAACTCATAACCACAGCCTTGGGGTCACCACCTCGAGACTCACTGCTCTGATGTCGCCTCTACTCCCTCTCGGGGCTCTGTCTGGGCCAGGCACTCTCCTCTGTGCCCCCAAAGTATGTGTGCTTCCCTCCAACACCATGCTCTTCGAGGATAGTTGATATTCTCCTCTCTTTCCTGTCAAACCACAAGCACCACAAACATGTGCTTTATCTCCCCTTGTGTTTGCATGGGGGCACAGGCTAAAACATCTAACACATCGCTATTAAATGAAAGTATGAGCAAATAAGTGAGTGGTAGCCATAGGTTTGCTTAAGACGGGACCTCAGCTTTTGTAGCCTGGCTGGTGTCCCTGGCTCAGTTTCTAAGAGTGGTCTTCAGGTCATCTGCATCAGAATCATCTGGCCTACCTATTCAAATGCAGATTCCAGGACCCACTCTGTACCTGCTGAATCAGAACAACTGGGATGTAACCTGGGAATATGAACTTTAACAAGCTGCCCAGGCGACTCTCCTACCTAAGCTTTTCAAATAAATGCTGAGATTCATGGGTCTGGGTTTTACAATATCCAGAGCTGCCCTAGCTAGAAACACGTTTCATCTTTAACCACTGATGCGTGGATCCTCAGTAAATGCACTTAGTGCCATGCACTGCGCTTTGAACAGACTTCAGAACTTGTAATCCTTTTCAGTTTCCATCCTTTTCCATTTGGTCTCTTCAGAGCCAGCAGAGAAAGGCCGAAGGTTTGGTTGTTTGCAGGCTCGCTTGTGGAAATGGCAGATGCAGGCAGACAGGGGTCATCCCAGCTCCTTGTCTCCATCTGAAAAGAAGAGTTGCCATCAACAGATCTTTGCGTTATATTTCTTCTCAGATTTGCCAAGTTGACATATAAAAAATAGTGTCTCCTTATTGTTTTAATATACATTTCTTTGACTACTAGTGTGACAGAGCGCTTCATCTAAAAATCATCCATGTAGAAAAAGTAGATTTCTGAGTTCATAGGTAGTCAATGTAAATGGAGTTGAATAGCCTCTTTCCTTTTTGATACTTAACTTTTTCTCAGCAATCTGTGCTTTCTGTTTTTAAAAAAAAAAAAAGAGAGAGAGAATACTCTTATTCCAGACACCAGTGTAGCGGAATTTATTGTTAACAAGGTCTCGGTGAGCAGATGTATGAAAAGTGTGACACCTGTGAACAGAGCTGAAGCTTTCTTTGCAGTAGATTTTGCAGACAAGTGTGACAGAATGTGGGCTTCCCAGGTGGCTCAGTGGTAAAGAATCTGCCTGCAGTGCAGGAGTCGCTGGTTCGATCCCTGAGTCAAGATCCCCTGGAGAAGTGAATGGCAGCCCACTCCAGTATACTTGCTTGGAAAATCCCATGGACAGAGGAGCCTTACAGGCTACAGTCCATGGGGTCGCAAAGAGTCAGACAGGACTGAGCGACTAAACAACAGCAACAATGAGAGAATGTACACGTTAGCTCTGTTACTGGGTACCTCATGTGATAGTGCTGAATCCTACATTTTCTACCTGTAAAATTAAGGTGTTGCACTAAGTTGTAGACTAATAGTGCTGGAAGAAATCTTGAGAGAGCCTCCAGCTGAACTTCCCCTTTTGCAGACATCAGGCTGAGGCCTGCCTCTAGGAGAATGTGCTGGCATGGGCTTCCACAGAATGTCCCAGCACATTGTTCCCTTCTAACTTTAACTCTGGCGGTTTTGGACCTCCAGACAACCTGTTCCTTATCATACCTGGGCCAGGTGTGGCTGTGTGCTTACTTATCTACCCATTAGGAGTGAAAATATGTCCCTTAGCCAAACTTAAAAATGTTCTACTTATGGAGCTGAAGTCCCACTCTTTTTAAAGTGATTGATAGAATCATGGCAGGAGGGATTTCTTCATCACAAGTGAACTTGGTGATGGAGCCCTCTTAGGGTTTATTTAAATGGAAGAGCAGGGAATAGTTCACTTGGGCTCATTTTCCAGTTTTTAGAATGTTATCCTTTTCTAGCAGAATCCATTTTTAAGCTATTGACCCAGCTCTCACCAGACATTCCTCTTGTGGTTTGGTTTATTCTGGTTATTACTTAATTCTCACCCAAAGGAAAACACCAGGAGATCATGAGAACATGCTGCAGCCCCTGCTGTTGGCACCACAGAGTCTGGGCAAGGGTGGGGCATCACAGGGACAGGAGAGGCCAGGGAAGTACCCAGGCCTGTGTACTCTGGCCCCACATCCGACCATGTGAACTTGAGGATGAAGTCTCCTCCGTACAAAGGCGTAAGAGAAGAAGCTTCAACAGCTTGGCGTAGGAAGCGTAAACACCCTCCACCAATGCTGGTGGGAGTGTGAATTAGCGTCACCTTGCAGGAGGGCAGTCTGGCACTAGATCAGAATATAAAATGTCCACGTCCTTGACCTGCAGTTCTACTTCTAGGAATTTACAAGATTTACTCCAGATTTACATATGTGTTCAAAGTGACCTATGCACAAGGATCGTCACTACAGCATCACTTATAATGTTAAAACATTTGAAAACAAATCAATAGAAGGTTGTAGCACATCCATGCAAACTAATGGTCTGTATCTTTTAATAAAAGTGAGACAACTCTGTAAGAAGTGATTTGGAAAGGGCTCCTAGATGGCCTATTAAGGAAGACAACTAGATGCAGATCAGTAGCTGTATGAATATGCTATTTGTGTAAAAAAAAAAAAAGATAATATGTATAAAACAAACTATGTAGGCACAGAATCTGTTTGGAAGATTATACTGCAGGAGAGACAAAATTTTTCCTCTATCCCCTTAGAGTCTCTATTTAGGCTACAGCATTGAGTTGGCAGAAGACAGATTGACAGGAGAAGTGCAGACAGATTTTATTTTTATGAGTACATGGGGGCCTTCCAAGGAAAATGAAGACACCTAAGGCCCTCAGGATTTGAGCATGCTTTCCAGCTTCACCAGCCACACTGACCTCTCTTCTGCTCCCCAGATCTGCCTTTCTTGCCTCTATGCTCTGAGATAGATATTCCTATTCCATGAAATTTCTTCTTCCAGCCTTGCCATGACTGCTCATTTCCATCCTTCAGGTCTCAGAGTTTGTCTGAGATAGTGTCCCCTCCAAGTTTCTCTCTGCCTTATATCATTATCAACCTGTTTTTCTTTTTCTTCTTTCAATGCATATCACAGTTTTTGATAATGTATTGGTGGATGTGTCTTTCCCCACTGGATTTTAAGTCCCACGAGGGTAGGGTTCTTGCTTATCTTGTTTGTCCTTCACTTTGGCTAAATCCCATTTGAAGTAGGGTGTGAGCACTGGTGTGCAGGGCTTCTCTCCAGGTTTCACCTCTGCTGCCCCATCATTGCTCCCAAAGGTGAGCAGGGAGCTTAGCTTTAACCCCAGGCTCGTCCATTTACCCATCTTTGGTGCATCCTCTTTCTTTTTCATCTCTAAATTAGACTAGTAAAATTTTTCTTTCCCAGTTGTAAGGATTATTTGTAAATGGTTTACAATGTTTATGTGAAAGTGTTAGTCACTCAGTCATGTCCAACTCTTTGCGACCCTCTGGACTGTAGCCCGCCAGGCTCCTCTGTCCATAGGATTCTTCAGTCAAGAATACTGAACAAGGTAGCCATTCTTTTCTCCAGGACATCTTCCTGACCCAGGGATCGAACATGGGTCTCCTTCATTGCAGGCAGATTCTTTACCATCTGAGCCACCAGGGAAGCCCAATGGTTATATAGTAGGTTATTGTTGTTTTTTTTTAAAGTCAGTTCTTCTTTTGTATAGCTGAAATTAGCACAGAATTATCCTGAGAAAATGTTGGCCTTGATCTTACTCTGGTTCCTTTGAGCTCCTGTCACCGAGAATTCATGTATTCTCCCACTCATTCCTTCAGAGATTCATTCTATGTAAGGACCCAACTAGTCCTTACTTAATGTGGGACTCTGGTTCATACCAAGACATCATCCCAGGTCAGTCTCCCCAGAAAGCCAACACTGAGCCAGAGGTGCACGCGTCACGTTTATTGGGAGTGTGGGTTGCTAGATGGGGTACAGGATGTGCACCCTCACTGCAGTCTCAGCCAGACCTCGGCTGAGGCCACGGGAGCTCACAGTGAATGGAGGCAAAGGGCCCAGTCCGTCTGCCTCTGTGCCGACCCGTTGTTGGGGACAGATGACCACTGAGACGGGGACATGACCCGTGACAGGTACTCTCTTTAGCTGAGGGGATTCTGGGAAACTGCCAGCATCTCCAGCTGCTGAGAGAATGTGCTTGAGCCAGAAAGAAGGGATCTGGGCACAGCTGGTGCCTCCTCTGCACACACCTTGGAGCAGCCTTGGCCTTTGCAGACAGTCGTACCAGTCTTGCACTTGTGGTTCTAGGCAGACCTGGTTCCGGCCCTGTCCTAGTCACTTTCCAGCTGTTTTCTTGACAAATTTCTTCACGTCTGTAACTGAGTGATGCCTCAGACCTCAAAAACTTTCCTCATTGTTTACTGAGAAGTGTTTTGCATGGTTGTAGAGGAGCTTAAAGTGAGAGGAAAAATGTCAACATGTTCAAAATAGCAATGAATACTCATCCACATGCCTTAGTGCGATACGGTGGCCTTGGGTAAGTGAAATAATGAAACAGGGTGTTGGGTGTAGAAGTCCCACTTAGACTGTGCAGGGCAGTGCAGCTGGGGGGCAGCAGCTCTGTCATTTACAGGGTGCTACTCTCACTTCCCAGTGCTCAGTGGGCGACCAGACACTGCCCACCTGTCCTCCTTAAGAAGCTGGGCGTGTTTCCCGCATGCATGGCCTGACTCTGGCACTCTCTCCCTGCAGGTGACGCAGAAGTACTCCCTGGTCATCGTGCAGGGCCACCTGGTCTGCGAAGGGCTCCTGCTCTTCGGCCAGCAGCACTTCTACGTCTGCGAGAACTTCACGCTGTCTCCCGTGGGTGATGTCTACTGCACCCGCCACTGCTTATCCAAGTGAGTGCCCCTCCAATCCTGGCAGATTCTGCCCTGACCCCAAGCTGCCTTCTCAGCCACCCCACGCCTATGCCTCCCACCTTGTTCTTTCTATGGGCTCAGGTTTGGGCCGGAAACTGAGCTATGAGGTAAAAGAGAAGAACCTTAAGGCATCGGCATCCATGACTAGGATCCCCCAAAACTAAAATCTGGAGCAGTTAACCATATAGCAGCTCCTCAGGCTCTCCTGCTATGAAATGCACCACAGGACAAAAGGGATCGCTCTTTAGGTTATTTGGATAATAGAATCCAGTCCCATCAGTGTACTTATTCAACAACTTTTTTTTTTAATTGGAGTATAGTTGATTTACAATTTTGTGTTAAATACTGCTGAAAAATAATGTATTTATATATATGCATAACTGAGTCAACAACTTCTTGCTTGTTGATCCTTATGCAAGACATCAGGCACTGCCTCTTTATCCCTGCAAGGCCCATAATATAATCAGCAGCATATACAGGTTCTTATGGAAAGAGTTTGGAGCACACTATCATCAAGGGACAAAATACATGTTATGCGAGGACTCTTCAGGGTTCATTCACACTTGGAGGGATGATACGTGGCTGGTATGGTGAGGGACAGCTACTTGGAGAAGTGAGCTAAGATTTGGGTCTTGAAGGATGAGTGATATTTGGGTAGACATTTGAAGTCATTTTTATACCAACTAATACCAGAGATCTTTGGCAGGAAATTCTGAAGTTCTCTAGGATCAAATGTATTGATAGTTGGTGTATTTGGGTTCAATCAGCAGCTCTTATTGAATAATTCTCTACTGTTTATGAAGTATTGCCATTCAAAACCAAATTGACTGTGTTTGCACTTTTGCTAGTTATTGTCAGTTGTATGTTTTCATTATTTGTGAAGAAATTTAGATGCCAATTTCTTTTCTAGTTAGCCAAAGCTCAAGTGATGACAAGATAACCTCTTAGCCCAGTGGCTCTCAAGCTAAATTATATTGACTCACCTGGAGGACTTGATAAAATAGACTTCTAGGACCCACCATCATCCCAGTTTCTAAGTTGATAGATCGGGGTTAGGGCCTAAGGTTTTACCAAATTCACAGCTAATGCTCATGCTACTGGTCTGGGACCACATTTTGAGAACCACTATTTAAGACTATTGACAGAGGAACAAGAGTCTCACATGCCAATAAGCAAGAATTTTAACTCCCAGGTGTCATCTTATTTCCAACCTATGTGAAGAAGAAAGAATTTAAGGAATGTGGAAGGATAGATGTCAGCCCACCCTCCTTTGATTTAGGTTTGCTTTAAAATGCTTGGCCTTCTTCTATCTGCTAACTTCCGTCTTTTATCCATACCAAATGTTCACTGATTGCAGTGAATCTTCTATGCTTTTTCAAGGCAGGCATATAATTAATACTTGGCACACTCATCTCATTTTATTGCTCATGTTTTATTGATACTGATCAATATGGACAATGGGTCTGCAGACTCGCCTTTCTGAGAGCTGATGAAAGCTTTCCACTCCACCCATATGCATGGAGTGCCCATGAAATGACTCGCATAGTCCATTGCTTCACTCCCCACCTCTGGTTAGTGTTGGATAAGATCTTATTGATTAGGTAAATTGTATTTATGAGGTGCATGTAATCATCATCCAATTGACTATATCTGCACTTTCAATTGACACCCAGTTGTTAGGTTGGATGTACTCAAGTCTCAAAATGTCCTTTTCTAGAATGCAAGTAGGAGAGTAGTGAGAATGTTTAACTACCTTAGAATTGCATAGGTAATTTTAGTCACCATACCTCAAAGAAGTGTTTGTTAAACCAGACAGTGTTTTCTCTCTGAGCCCTTGTTTACTGCCTGAAGAAAATGCTGGCACTTGTGGAGATGTGGTTCTCAGAGATGGGCCATTAGATCATGTGAGATCAATGGAGATTAAGTCTTATTTTGACCATGAAGACTAAGGAAGATATATAAATAAGCCAGTTAAAAATAAAGCGAAGTCAACTCTGAAATGTTTCTCTAAAAGACTGCCATCAATTTGAGTATAGTTGAGCCTTAGACCTTGAAAGAGACTCCCTGGTGTACCATGAAAACATCCCAAATAAAACTCAAGAACACTGCCAATCCTCCAGCAGTTATTGGACCCAGGTACTTTGTAACTTTCCTCAGAAAGCAAGACCCTTTCTAGAAGGTTATATTTTGCTTTGAGGAAGATTCCTTCTTGGCTGAATAGGGTAACTGTGTTTTCCATGTAACTAGTTTTCTGGGGCTGTTGTACACAGTATCAAAAACTGGGTGGCTTCTTAAAAATTTATGATCCCTCAATTCTGGAAGCTAGAAGTCTGAAATCAAGGTGACAGCAGGGCCATGCTCCCTCTATTGCTTTAGGGAGGATCCTTCCTTGCCTCTTCAAGCTGCTAGTGTTTCCTGGCCATCCCTGATGGTCCAAGGCTTGTAGACACATCACTCCAGTCACATGGCCATCTTCTCCCTGTGTGTGTCTGTCTCCATGTCTAAGTTTCCCTTTTACTGGGGGATACTAGTCTTATTGGATTGGGAACTATCTTCATGACCTCACTTTTATTACCTCTGTTATTCACCTATTTCTAAGTAAAGTTACATTCTGAGGTACTGGGGATTAGGACGTCAACCTGCATCTTCTGGGGGACCCAATTCAACCCATACGGCCAAGCTCACAAGGTGTAGCGTTTGACTCATTTGGTGGGAATCCAAACCATCCAACTGGCTTTTTATGATTAGTGCTTTTAGTCAGCAGCTTTAAGGCATCAGCTCTCTGTTTAATTTCATTCAGCAAATACTTATTGAAAGTCTGTCTTATACCAGCACTGGGGTAGACTCCACAGATACACAGCTCAGTCGGATGAGGGCTGAGTCTGGTAAAGAGTTTGTGATCTAGCAGATGATTTGGGTGTAAATTCCAGGTATAAACTGGTAATTGGATTTGTCCCATACAAATGTGGGACAAATCAAAGTATGTTTTAATCTGAAATCCACTTCCATTACCAAAGACCCAGTCAATCAACATCATGATTATCATTTAGTGTCCTGTGATTTCCCTAGTTAAGAATATCATATTAAAAGTTACACTATGACCATGTTGTCTGAGACCGTGTTGAACAGGGACTGTTTAGTAGAGGCTCTTCATCTTTCTGCCTCATGTTTCGGGAACTTGAAATTTGTCCATACCTAACTACACATCTCTTTGACTTTTTCCCCACTGCATCACCAACCCATTTCTGACCCCGATACCCAGAGAGCCTTCTCACACTTACGTCTGCACCCTGTGTCACTGTCTTTCCTGAAGGTGACCCCTTTGCCTTGTGTCCCCTCCTCTGGTAAAGCCAGTGTCCCAGATTACCCCTCAGCTCAGGGCTGACACAGTCAGGGTTTATCAGGTAAGTGGGTGCTGGCACATCCCCCGATGTGTCCCAGAAACTCCAGTTCAGGCAGGTGAGCAAGCCCTCACTGGACACCCTCTCACTGCACGCATTGATTTCTTTCCAGCATTAGCGACCCATTCATCTTCAACATGTGCAGCAAAGACAGGTCCTCTGACCATTACTCGTGCCAGCGCCACAGCTACGGTGATCTCAGGGAGCTCCGACAGGCACGCTTCCTCCTGCAGGTGAGACCTGGGAGGGGCCCGGAGGAAGGACCCTCCCTTCCCTAACCCTAACCCTAAGACCTGATGGTGGTTCAGATGCCATCGAGGCCCCATCTGAGTGGGAGGGGCACACCTCCTTGACCCCTTCACCCATGCACAGCCCAGGGCCCTTTGGGACACCTGTGAATACCCCTGGCTTCTGTTGGGCTGGTCCCCTGGCTGGGACAGAGTTCTGCCCTCTACTTCACCCTCTCCCCAGTCCCTGCCATTTGGCCACTGGGCCCTTCTCTCTCTTACCATGTCACTTAGGATCCAGCCCAAAAAAGCAAAGAGCTTTATTTTCCCCTTGACATGCCCCAGAGCTGCCTCGGAGACTCAGGAATACAGGACGGGGCAGCTCCACTGCCTGATGGCAGAGCTGGTGACTGAGAGCTGAGTGCCAGTCTGCCCTGTTCAGACCGCGGGGACACCTCCTCAGGCTACTGCCTCTCCCCTCTGCCCTCCTCAAATCTTCCTCTACCGTCAAGCTCCGTCATTTCCTGTGCCAGGTGATTTAGAGATCTCCTGATTGTCCGCTCCGACCAGGATCCCAGAACCTTGTCTGGCGTATTCAAGGGCTCATCTGGCTGCTAAACGAGCAGACTCCTTCCAGAGGCAGGGTTCTGTTGTCAGTGAGTCACAACCAAACACTTCTCATCTCCTACCTTAGAGGCACACCACCTGGTTTAGAAGCATCACCTCAGGGGCAAAAGGGGGAAGAGCTCTGGGGTTCCCACTGGCCTCAAACACATCTTGCCCTCAGCAGTCCAACCTCTGCAATAGCAAAGCTGCAACTGTGCCCAAGGGCCTCCCAACCTGGCAGAGGAAGAGATGAGGGCCCACCCCTGTGAGAGGGGCAGGGCCCAGACCCCTTCACCCATTCTCCCTGTAGGGTCTCTATTCTGCATAGGCCAACAAGAGAGTGCTTGGCCCTCTGGAACAGAATAAGTGTACCTTTCTTTGTCCTGTGACCCTCCTGCTGGAGGCCTCATTGTTATTTATATTATTATTATTCTCTGGAGCTAAAGCTCAAGGGAGCCTTTCAGAGGGGCTCATTCTAGGGAGGATCAGTTGCCCCACAGACAAGGATCTGGCAAGCTGCTGGCTCTGACTGGCTCTTTCCCTCTCCTTCCTTCTCTGCTGCTTTTGCCCACAAAGCGTTGGTTCCCATTTTGCCAGCCCTCAGTGGCCTTCTCAGAGAGTGAACCAGAAAGGGGTGGGTGGAGGAGGCCCTTTGCTGATGGTTCTGACCAGGGCCAGCATGGGTCCAGTCCTGAGCCTGGCTCTGCACAGCCAGGCACCTCTGGGCTTCCATTTCTCCCCAGTGAACAGACCACCACCCCTTGTCTTTTCCACTATTACATAATATAGCACTTAGCACATTTTGAGCACATAGCAAGTACTCAAAAATTATTTTTTTTAGTGATTGTATGTCTATTTACATGTTATACATAGTAGCAACTAAGTATCAGTAAGTGAGTGTCTTTCTCCCCAAAGGAGATTGTTTCCAGATGGTTGGTTAGCCTGACAGTGGTGGAAGCCAGAAGTGGGAGGGTGTGTGAGCATGTCTAAGTGGGGCTGGGAGAGCTTCATGTGCAAGGCCCCCATTTGCCCAGCCCTGGATTCTCCCAGAAGGAAGTCAGAGCCTGGGCACTCGAGGTTGCTGGGGCAAGTCATGGGCTCCATAGATTCTATGTTCATCATCTCTTTGCACATTATTTATACTTCTATATGTAGGAAAAAAATCTGAGGCTCTTATGTACATCTGCAGAGGAGAAGGGTGCTACATTATCATTACAGATACTTTCCCTCTGCTCAGAAGTCTAATGAACTGGACTTTGAGAACCCGCTTCCAGCCAGGAAGGAGCAGGACCTGACCGTTGCTGGATGCAGCACCCCATCTCTGAGTCCGACCCTCACCCTCCCCATCTCTCCCTCCATGCTCAGACCTCACTTCTCCCATGCCCTTCCTCAAGTACTGAGTATTCTCTCCCTGACCCGACCTCATCCCTGAGCTTCATCCTATATGTGGGCTCACTCTATCACTATTCCAAGTCTAAGAAAGGAAAAAGGAAGGCAGGCAGGTTCATTTAGGTGTTAACAAAATACCCTTGAAGAGAGATTGCTATGTCAGTGTGGCCACATCAAAATGGCTCAACAAAGTGGTTTTGGCAAAGGTCCTGTGCCTCAAGTCTGCAGGTCAGCATAGGATGCTGCCCAGACTAAGGCTTGCATCCACTCATTCAACCAGCTCCCCTAGTGTTTCTGGTAAGATGATCCTTCGGTTCAGGAAGTGAAACCCTTGACTCAGGAGTAGAAGTGTCTGAAGATATCATTGGGCACTTTCCTCCTTTTGTCCCCTCCTCACTTTTCCTGTGAGTTGGGCTCTTGTTTCCTTCTTCAGTCAAAGGAACTCTGAGGTCTCCTGCCCTCCTACTTACTCTGTGAAGACTCCAATTCATCACTGTTACCAAAGTCTTCATATCCCTTGTGGGAGGTTGGAAGGACTAACTAGGAAGGGTTGCCTTTGTCAACCTAAATAAGGAGGTAACTGAGGCAAGCTTGAATTTACCAGAAATTGAGTTGATTCAGGAATAAGAGAGGAATAACCACTGAGGAAAGGCAGGCTTTTGTGAGCTATAGGCTAATGGGTTGAGGGTTTGAGGTCGGCTGTATCTACTGGCAAAGAGAACAAGGTGGGTGTGTCCACTCAGAGTCCAAGCAGTAAGTTCATTGGTTTGTGAACGGGAGAGATTCTTGGTGGATGTTCATTACTTCGTAGGTAAGTCTTCATCCTCCGCCAATTAAGCATCTATGGGAACTGAATCTCTCAGTTCTGAAGTTCTGTTTTCCAGAGCACACATGCCTGAGATTTGCCCTTTCATGTCTCTGCGTCCATTTTAGACTGAAATCCTTCCACACCTGACATAGAGGCCCAGATGGCCAACAACCATGGCTCCATGGAGCAGGAGCGCAGGGCAGGGGGTGGGGGAGGGAGGTCTCCATCCATCCTAGGAAACTTCGGAGCAGTAAGTAAAAGGGGTTTCTCTTTATAGGACATTGCCCTGGAGATCTTTTTCCAAAATGGATATTCCAAGTTTCTTGTCTTCCACAACAGTGATCGAAGTAAAGTCTTCAAAAGGTAAGAATTTGAAAATCCTCCGCCAAGGAAACTGATCATGAACCAACAGCAGCAGAACAGCTCTGTTCTCAGGAGATTGTTCTCCACCCACAGTGAGCAGGATTTAGGTTAGACTCGAGAAAGAACTTACCCGCAGAACTCTTGAGTTATGAAACAGAGTAAAGAGAAAACCATAAAAGCTCCTTCTCTCAATCCTGGGAAACAGGCTCTATTTCATGAACTGAAGTAATTTGGGACAGTAAAAACTGAAGGAAGGGAAAAAATGTGCAGACACAACATATTTAATCAGTCTTCCAGAATTTTCTGGCTTTATTTTTTAATTTTCCAAGTAATTTTTTTTTTGGCTTAATCATTTTTGTTGATCCCAGTTGCCAATTTTAGTTGCTCTGACTTCATATTTCACTGGAAAGAATTCCTAACAACTGATTTCCCACTTCTGCACGGAACATCTTTTTTTCTTAAAGAGAGAAGCATACTGTCTTTGTTTAACTTTACGTTCTCCAAAAAGATTAATCAATCTAAGAAATTTAAGCTAAATCTTAAATTTTATATTTATATTATTAAAGTTAGAGATATGTGAGTATGCAAAGAATCCAGAAGGTGTTAAAAGGTAGGTTCCTAGCCGTGAACAGATGACGCAGAAGCTGGGTTAATAGAAGAGTGGTCATATTCAGCTTCACCTGGGGCTAAAAGTCCTGAGGTGAGATTTAACATCCCTGGCCTGCATGTTCTGGGTGATTTTGTGCTCAGAGATTCTAGCCTTACCTTCCTGCTGGCCCTGGCCTATCAGCTGCCCTTGGGACCAGCTGCTGGGTCCCAAGGGCAGGACCAGAGTGGAGAAAACAACTTTTGCAGAAAGGCCATCTGAGCCAGCTCTGGGCACATCTCCATTGACTGTGATTCTCCCTTTGAGGCTCTTCCAAGGACTGCTGTTATATCGCCTCCTAAAATGTCTTCAAGTTCCATTTTAAACCAAACTGAAGAAGTAGACAGGCAACGCTGAACCTCACGTTCATGTTCCCTTATGATTTCTATGTGCTACACAAAGCTTTTCACAGTTGAGCTAGAAGTCTTCTACATCCATAGCTCAGGCAGTGAATGGTACCAACCATACCCCACCCTTGTTCAAGGAGCATTAAAGCAAGATGGCACCTGCCCCTGGAGTACTGCAGTGGTGGCTGAGATCGGCAATGGAAATGCCTGTGCCCAGCCCAGAGGAGGTCTCTAAAACTTGTAATTTTGATTGCAGCTATTGTTTTTTTGTTATCATTGCTGTTATTTAGGCCAGAACATCTATTGGCAGAGGGTGCTAATGGGGTGTCTCACAGGTACACCCAGATCTGGGGACAGGTGGGGTTCACTGGAAGGGCAAGAATGAACCTGATCTCTAGCCTGCTTCCGAAAATGTTTTCCTGGTGGTGGAAGGGTCCTGACTCTGCTGATAGAATAATCCTTTCCCTTTTTGTCTAGCTTCTGCTCTTTCCAACCCAGCTTGAAAGGAAAAGGCTTCACGGAGGACACACTCAGTCTAAGGTAACAGGTCCAGGGAGGGGGCCAGCCATGTGCTCAGGGCAAGGTGTTAGCCTTGCTCTGATTTTCTTTATTTTCCTGATCCTCCTACCAAGAAAGCATGCAGAGAGCACGTCAATCTGCCTGCCACTTAATTTTTCACCCTCCCTTCCCCATATAAGCTGCGTCCTCCTGTAGTTCCTTCTGCAGTTAAACTTCCAGGGACTTGAAGTCCCAGGTGCTCTGTGGCTTGTTCAAACCAAAATGGCAGGAAGCTGCCCTCCGCCTGTGGTGGGTGTGGGCAGGTTGCCCATAGAAGTGTCGACCTAGGCCCAACCTTGGTGTCAGGGCTGCATGTTGGGGTGTGAGCAGTCCCAGGTCTGTGCTTTCTATCCGAGACTCTGAAATCTCAGAAGGTAAATAAATACATGTATGGTGATGTGCGAATCAGACACTAGTTTGTGAATCTACGGTATGGAGCATCTTTAAATGCTTACAGCCCCTTCCCCAGGCCCCCGTTTACAAGTACCACGTTCTCTGGAAGCCAGTGCTGGATCAGTAGGTGCTTTTATTTCAGTCAGGAAGGGGAATAGGAAAAGGATGGTGGTTGCTGGTTTTCTCTAGGATTGTGTAGGCCTCAGGCCAAGGGGAGTTGTGTTCAGAATATTTATAATGACTATGGAACGGGTGCCATCGAGTCATTCACAGTTATGTATCCATGGCTGGTTTTGTCTGGTGCTTGTTGCTTGACAGAGGAACATGGAAAATACTCAAAATTTCCCTGTTTATTGTGTTTGCATTCTTATGAGAAAAAAAGCAAAATGAGTGAAATGTAAAGCATGTTAGAGAATGATATGTATAAAAACTAGTTGGTTTTGAAAGCACAGGAGGGTTTGAAATCTTAGGAGGATAGGGAAAGCCCTCTTCAAGAAAGAATATTTGAATTAAGACTTGAACGAAGTGGGGAGACAAGTTATTCAGATAACTGAAGAAAACATTGTAGGCCAAAGGAAGGGCAGAACAAGGACCTCAAAGGTGGTGAAGTGGGCTTGGCTGGGGCCACAGTGGTTGGGGTGCAGAGAGCCAGTGGGAACAGAGATGAGAGAGCTAGCACAGCTCATGTAAGCCTTGGGGGCTCACCTAACGGCATCAGCTTTTACTCTGAGTAAATGGGAAGCATTGGAGGGATCTTGTGACCTAACTTATATTTTCAGAGACTTATTTTGTCTGTTGTGTTGAGAACAGAACACAGTAGGTCAAAGGCAGAAGCTGAAAGATTGGTTAGGAAACTCTTGTAGTAACACAGATAAGAGATGGTGATGCCATACACAAAAATAAACTCAAAATAGATTAAAGATCTAAATGCAAGGTCAGAAACTATAAAAGTCCTAGAGGAAAATATAGGCAAAACACTCTCCAACATAAATCACAGCAGGATCCTCTATGACCCATCTCCCAGAGTAATGGAAATAAAAACAAAAATAAACAAATGGTACCTAATTAAACTTAAAAGCTTCTGCACAACAAAGGAAACTATAAGCAAGGTGAAAAGACAGCCTTCAGAATGGGAGAAAATAATAGCAAATGAAGCAACTGACAAAGAATTAATCTCCAAAATATACAAGCAGCTCTGCAGCTCAATTCCAGAAAAATAAATGACCTAATCAAAATATGGGCCAAAGAACTAAACAAACTTTTCTCCAAAGAAGACATACAGATGGCTAACAAACACATGAAAAGATGCTCAACATCACTCATTATCAGAGAAATTCTAATCAAAACCACAATGAGGCACCATCTCATGCCGGTCAGAATGGCTGCTATCCAAAAGTCTACAAACAATACATGCTGGAGAGGGTGTGGAGAAAAGGGAACCCTCTTACACTGTTGGTGGGAATGCAAACTAGTACAGCCGCTATGGAGAACAGTGTGGAGACTCCTTAAAAAACTGGAAATAGAACTGCCATATGACCCAGAAAACATTACTGAGGCATACTGAGGCATACACACTGAGGAAACCAGAATTGAAAGAGACATGTGCACCCCAATGTTCATCGCAGCACTGTTTATAATAGCCAGGACATGGAAGCAACCTAGATGTCCATCAGCAGATGAATGGATAAGAAAGCTGTGGTACATATACACCATGGAATATTACTCAGCCATTAAAAAGAATACATTTGAATCAGTTCTAATGAGGTGGATGAAACTGGAGCCTATTATACAGAGTGAAGTAAGCCAGAAAGAAAAATACCAATACAGTATACTAACACATATATATGGAATTTAGAAAGATGGTAATGATAACCCTATATGAGAGACAGCAAAAGAGACAAAGATGTATAGAACAGTCTTTTGGACTCTGTGGGAGAAGGCGAGGGTGGGACAATTTGAGAGAATAGCATTGAAACATGTATATTATCATATGTGAAACAGATCGCCAGTCCAGGTTGGATGCATGAGACAGGGTGCTCAGGGCTGGTGCACTGGGATGACCCTGAGGGATGGGATGGGGAGGGAGGTGGGAGGGGGGTTCAGGATGGGGAACACATGTACACCCATGGCTAATTCATGTCAATGTGTGGCACAACCGCTATGATATTGTAAAGTAATTAGCCTCCAATTAAAATAAATAAAATTTAAAAACAGATGGCTTGGATTGGGGTGGGTGGCAGTAAAGATGGTGTGAAATGCTCAGATTTTGGACCTGTTTGGATGTGATTGAAGGTACTTCTGGTGGGATTTGTTGACAAGTCAGTTGTGGGTGGCTTATATGTATATAAGAGAAAGTGCTTAAGGATAAGACCAAGCATTGGGGCTTGAGCAATTGGAAGATGAAATGGGGAAGACCACAGGAAGAGCTACTTTGGGGAAGTAGTAGATATCAGGGGCTCAATTTTGGATGTGTTAATTTTGAGATGCCTGTCAGCTATCCACGTGGAGATGTCATTCAGGTCATTGGATATATGCTTTGAAATTCAAGGCAGAGTTGCTCCGGAGACATACATACCTAAGCTTGTGGGAGACGAACTTTGACAAAATGAGGAAGCTGGAGAGCTGGCCCTAGGCTCTGGGACCACGCAAACAGATAGGGCAGATGGTGAGGCTGTGGTGCTATGGCCAGCCATAGGCTTAAGGATCAGCCTGATTGGGGCTCATAGTAAGTGTTCAATAAATGATAATTCCTTTGCTTAGTTTTAGAATCAACTGCTGTGTATTTTGGGCATGTGTACGGAGCAATTGATTAAATACAGGCATCTGTGTTCTCAACTCTTTTGAGTCTCTCCAAGCCCTTCTCCTACCAGCCAAAGGATGCTTTCATGAGTTTCAGGGGGTAAGGCAGTGGTGGCTAGCCATTGCCTTATGCCTGGAATGAACTTGGCCATTTTTTATTTGGATTACCAAGGATAATGCCCAGTCTACGCACTGAGTCTTTAAAAATGCCTAGCTGCACTATGGACACTTTAGAGGATGTGAGCTTCTCTTCTCTGAAGGAGGTACATGGTCCATTCTACGGGTTTTCACCTGGTCCAGGATGCTTGGCTATCCTACAGGTTTTTGTATCTTCAACCCCCAGCTCTTCATAACTGGCTTAGTCTCTCTAGAGACCATCTCCCATGTATAGGAAACCAGATCTTTTGGGTACCAGAATTTTTACTGAAATTTCAGTGACAATGGCTGCCTCCATATCTGAATTCCAAGGATGGTGTACAGACCTGGGTCCCAAATGGAAAATATTGGATTGGCCAAAACATTCACTCGAGTTTTTCCTTAAGATGGTACAAAAAACCCAAATGAACTTTTTGGCCAACCTGCAAAACCTAGGGTAGCCTGGGATCCATAATCCATCTGTGTCTCCCCATTGTACAAATGGACCATTCTAAAGGCAACATGGTGGCATAATCAGACATCTGTGGGGGCCAAGGCTCTGCAAGCATATAGGAGTTTCCAACATAAAGCCAGCTGGACCCCCCTGGACATGTGTCTGATGGCCAGAAAGCTCCACGATGTTAAACACAGGCAGGCTGTGGGCAGATGTGAGAATAGCTGAAGTTACAGGGAAAGGGAAGCTAGTAGGAAATAAACATGTGAAGAAACACACATCTTTATACTTAAAGATATCTGCATCCTTCCACAAAGGGCTGGAAATAGTTTCCAAACAAAATATGAGGTATAATGATCCTTTACGAATTATCCCTAAACTCCTTTAATGGACAAAAACATAGATGTGATATCAGGTACCCAAAGTGATCTAGCTTCTCTTATTGTCCTGAAACTAAGAAAACCCAAGCAATTGTACTAGGTTACATCATTTCCCAGTGACAGATAATAAGATACAGATGGTGT
This sequence comes from Cervus canadensis, assembly GCF_019320065.1. NCBI lineage: Eukaryota > Metazoa > Chordata > Mammalia > Artiodactyla > Cervidae > Cervus > Cervus canadensis. Next base: position 57,028,366 of record NC_057393.1, on the reverse strand, counting down.
GAAAGATATCTTTTTTTCTGGAACATACTTTCCCTTGGCACTGATAAATAGGGTCATGGATAACAAAGAAGTTAATTCCCTTGTTTATAAAATATGAATAAAAAGCACTGAAGAATATAATTTTCTATATTGATTCACTGAAAAATAGAGCCCTAACATTTGGACTTCTTTCTGTACAGACATTTCTTTGGGATGCTAACATGATCTGGCTCAGTTCCATTCCTTTCTGGTGATCTCAGCTCCTACTGAGCTCAGAGTTTACAAAGCTCAGAGAAATACAAGGCCCAGATGCCTATCCAACTCTTCCTCTTTCTCAAATCTCTGTTGCACACTACACACATCTTTGAATGAGCTAGAGGCATCCTTCCACATTCATAGTCCCTTCCACAGCCATGGTCCCTGAGGTCTGAAATATTCACTTGCCACATCAGTAAGACAAAAGTGTCCCTGGGCCGGAGGAAATTGTAGGTTGTAAGGCAGGGCTTATATTTGGGGCCTTATTGTATTTGTAAATTCTGAAAGGTTTCCTCAGTTTTATAGCTAACTTAAATGTAATGGTTAGGATGAAATTCATTTTTTGGCACTAAGTTCTGCAGTTGAGTAAGTAGTGTCCTTTATAGATTTCCTTTAATGAATGAGTTTCCTTCATAGAATATCTTTGAAACATAATGAAAGGGAAAGAACTTAGAAAACCAAACATAAGAAGCTATACATCCCCATAAGAAGAGGATCTTCCATGATAATCAGGGCATCACTGTTAGCAGCATGGAGGCTAAATTTCAAGTACTCCATCTTCCCATTTCTGCTGCTTCAGTCACTACTCTCCAGAGATTGTCACTGATGACCAACTGGGAGGCTCAGAGTCTGTAATGTGCATGGTTACTTTGAAAAAGAGAACTTCAGCTCCATCACTGAGTTGGAGAAACATGCTCCTTGGGCGTCTTGGCGAAGCACAGCCCTAGGAGGGCAGTAGTAGGGGCTGCACAACTCAGACCCTGGGGTTAGAGCAGAACCACTAGAACCAGAGGTGAACTAAACGCCATGGGGAAGAGCCAGTACCCTGGCATTGTGGAGCTTCTCACATGGCTGGCTCAACAGGCAATGGGCAGTGGAACCCGGTGACCAGAGATGAGCTCTGCCTGGGTTCTGCTCATATCTTGGTTCGGGCCTCATTTGTGTTGCTCCTTGTCTTTATTGTTCATATTTCCTCTTAGCTGTATTATTATCCATGCATGCATGTGTGCTAAGATGCTTCAGTCATGTCCGACTCTTTGCGACCCTATGGACCATAGCCTGCCAGGCTCCTCTGTCCATGGGATTCTCCAGGCAAGGATACTGGAGTGGGTTACCATGCCCTCCTCCTGGTGATCTTCCCAACCCAGGGATCAAACCCAAGTCTTGTGTGTCTCCTGCATTGGCAGGTAGGTTCTTTACCACTAGTGCCACCTGGGAAGCCCTATCCTTATCCATGACCTCAGACCTATTTTGAGGCAGAGGTATAACTGAAGTCCTCTCTGCACCAAGCCTGGCCCCTTTTTCCAACCAGCTTCACCTGGTCAACTGCCCACATGGGGTAATGGACAGGTATGTTGAAGTCCAGAACTGTGAAAGGAACATTTGCTGACTCGTGGTCCCCCTACCCCGTTTGCTGCTTGTGCCTAGCCACCACCAGAAAATCTGGAGCACAGATCAAGAAGCCATGCATTGTCTTTTTATTATTTTAACATCTTTCTCAGGAATATTCAAGGATAAGTTCAACATGGGTAATTTTACATTAGTCCAGTGATCTGAAGTTAAGGTGCTTTTTCCCCTAAAATGCCTTGACTCTTTGGGAGAGGAACTTTAAGCTTGCCATAGTTACTCATAAGTTAGCACTTGGCAGATACAGAAAGATCTGTTTATCACTTCATATGGGCTGTAAGATTTTTTGTTTGCTTTTTAATTTTAATTTTTCAATACCAATAATATTTTGTATTAATATACAAAATATATTAATTTTTTGTATAGCTGATTAACAATGTTGTGGTAGTTTCAGGTGAACAATAAAGGGACTCAGCCATATATATACATGCATCCATTCTCCCCCAAACCCCCTCCCATCCAGGCTGGAACATAACTTGGAGCAGAGTTCCATGTGCTGTACAGGAGGTCTTTGTTAGTTATCCATGTTAAACATACCAGTGTGTACATGATCTTTAAAATGTTTTTATTTTAAAAGAACTATTGATTCACAGGGAGTTGCAAAAGTAATACAGAGAGACCCTATGCAGCCTTCACTTAAATTCCCCACAATGGTTAAACCTTGTGAAACTCTAGTACAGTTTCAAAATCAGGAAATTGATGTTTGTACAATATGTTTGCATAGTTCTTTGTCATTTTATCATATGAGTAATTGTGGATGTTAATAGTGGTGGTGGTCACAAGAATCTACACAATGGTATCTCTTATGCTACCACTTCATGGTGATGCCCACCCTCTAATACCCGACATCATCCTTAACCCTTGGCAACCAGTGGTCTGCTTTCCATCTCTACCATTTTGTCATTTAGAGAATTTTGTATAAATGGAATCATAGAGTATGTGACCTTTGGAACTAGGCCTTTTTTAAAATTCAGAATAATGCCTTTGAGAGCCATCCAAGCTTTGTGTTATGTCATATGTTCCTTTTTATCTTTGAGTAGTATTCCATGATGTGGAGTAAATCTTTCCCTGACAGAAAAGAAAGAGGAATAAAATGTAGAAGATGCCTCATAACCAGAGTTGGTTTAACCACTTGCCTATTGAGGGAAATTTGCTTGTTTCTAGTTTGCAGCTGTTACAAATAAAGAAACTGACATTTAATATAATTATTAAGATGTTAGGTCTGCCAAATTTTATTTTTTGTTTCCTACTTTTCTCTCTATTGTACATTTCTGTCTATTTTTCCTGCCTACCTTTGCATTACTGAAAGATCTGTTAAAATTCTGCATCAATTTATCTATAGTATTCTTGAGGTTTTCTGGTATAAATTCTTTGTACAGATTTTAGTTGCTTGCAGTATTACATTATACATATTTAATTATCTGAGGCAATTGGTGTTGGGATCTTACCAGTTAAAGTGTAAAGGTAAAGTAAAGGTAAAGTAAAGTGTAAAGGTGTAAAGACCATAAATCTTTTAAGTCTTAAAGTCTTCTTTTAAATCTTTGTCTATAGTTTATATATATCATTTTCTTAAATATTTCCTCTATATACATTAAAAAGAAACCACACACCAAGTATTTCCCAAAGTCATTTTCACACACAGGTAATCTAACGCAAAAGAAGCAAAATTAATTTAAAAAACAAGTCAGTGGTTTGGCCAGCACTGGAGAGCTTGGCTTCCGGAATGTTCCCCTTGCCACTCTCTCTTCTCCTAACTGAGGGCTTTTCTTCTTCAGAGCTGTTTACTCTTGTTAGGTGATTAGTCTTCAAGTTTTTGCCATAAGCTACTCTAGGGTGATGTTGAGCGTATCCTGGGGATGAAGACACAAGAGGCCAAGGCAATTACTCCAAATCATGGAGGAGAAACACGGCAAGGGCAGAGGTCACACAAGGATCACCTAGGTCATGCCTGGCTTTCAGAGAGGGTGGTGACTGGGTTAGCAGGAATGAGGGTTTTGTTCTGTTTGAGGAAAGAGAAAACCCTGTGGTTTTCCTATCAAGTATTTTGGGGCCTAATCCACTCTCTAGGAAGTAAAGGTGACTGTGGTATTTTAGGGCATGAGGGAGCATCATCATTAAACCTTTCCCTGACAAAAAGAGGAATAAAATGTAGAAGCAGCTTCATAACTGAGCTCTGTCTCCCAGCTTCACTCATAATATTGCCAGGGTTTCCTGATGAACCAGAGGTCTAAGGTTAATGTATCCTGGGGCATATCAAAGGCCCCTGCCCATTTATTTCTCAGTCCTGGTGACGTTCAATGCACTTGAAACCCCTTCCTGAGACATGGCTCTAAGAACAAATGTAGCATAAAGCACCTAGAGACCAAAGATGGCAAAAAGGTGTCAGTTGGAGGTAAACCCAGGAGAGGCGCTAGAGAGAGATTTTGCAAACCAAGCACAGTGGGGGAAGTTGTTACAACAGAGCAGAAGGGGTAAAGGAGAAATCTGTGTTCCAGACTAAGACCCTTTGTAGGGGAAACAGGTAGATCTGTCTCCTTCTTAACTCATTAATTCTAAAGAAAAAGTGTCTCAAGTGGGAGGAATGGGAATGGGCAGCATCCACATACATCACTTCTTGTTCAGATCAAATGCCCTTGCATGGCTTCTGTATTTCTTGGGTCAGAGATGAAGTAGCTAAACTAGCAGGATGACTATTTAGGAACGTGTTCAAGGCCTGACATTCTAGTGGGGTCTCCTGGGCCTAAGCCATGACATCTCATTATTCATTTCACAGTCATGTGTCCTCTAGTCATCTATAGAAGGGATTCTAAGAAATCATTTTGGACTTTAAATGAAGAAGAAAATATAAAGAATGACATTCAGGACTCAAAAGGATGCAATGAAATGAGTTCTCTAATATATTACTGGTAGACTGATAAATGGGTACAAGCATTCTATAAGCTACTTAGTAGCATATATCAAAAATTGTTTTAAAAACATATGCTTTAGTACAATATTTGCAATAATGAAGATATATCAAGGAAATAATGCAAAATATTTTAAAGATTTTAACCATACAGGCTTTATCACAAAACGATTTGGTAAGTGACCTAAATGTCCAGCAAGAACTTAATTATGTATATCTATGTTTGTCTATCTTGCAGATGTTTTAAATTAGGGTTATTAAGACCATGCAGCCATATGTGTTTCAAAGAAGGATAAAAATGATGTGAATGTTATTATTTTAACTATGCATAAAAATATACACAGAAAAATAACTAGTAGGGAAATCTGTCAATATTATAGCTGACTTACACTGTAGAGCTGTGGATAGTTTAAGCTGCTCTATTTAAAACTATGCTGTGGTATTCTTACTTTTATAATAGACAACATTTAATAAACAAGAAAAACTACAAAGGAAATTTTGAATCTGTATCTTCAGAGATTTTAGAAGTATAATACAGTAGTCAAGCATTTCTAAGGAAAATAAGCAATGAGGAGTGAAGAAAAGAAATATGCTGTCTGCTGTGGTGTATATAACATGAAAAAGAAATACATTAGTTGTAGCAAACTAATTGATATCTATTAATATCTCTCAGTGCTTTTCCGCTGATGACTACAAAACTTGTTGCCAGCTCAGGAAAGCCTTGATTTAAAACAACAAACAACAAGAAACTTTTCTAAAGTTATCTTCCTTGATCCCTTTCTTTTAGGCAGTGTAAAAGTGTGAGTGAGTGGTACAGAGAAAGTCCTCAGCTATTGTGAGTTCTGCAAGCAGATCTAGAGTGACTAAAGGCACTGTCCAAAGTGGGATCTCCGCTCTGAGATGCCCTGAGCTCTAGTTCTTAGAGAGAACTGATTTATACTGAATACTCAATCTGGTGAGCTATCTGCTTGAGATGCATGACAACCCTTGGAGTTGTGCTGGTGTTATTTCCACTGTACAGATGAAGGAACCAAAGCTAAGCAAAATGCCCAGGGAGGTAGCAAGTAAAAAGCAAAGCTTCCCTGGGCCCAGATCTGTGCAACTGCAGAAACTTTATCTTTTCTCTGTGCCAGGTTAGCCCTGCACACCACTAGGCTCTGATCTCTTAACTTCCTCAAACAATGACATTATGCCCTGTCTTCTTTCTACCTGCCTTTCCTACAGGTCGCAAAGGGCAGGACAAGCTTTCCCCCACAGGACACAGTCCCTGCACGTACTAGCACAGTGCCTAGTAAGGTATTTATCTATTGACTGCAGCAACCCCTATTTGCACCCATCCTTTCCTTATTCCAGGAAGGTATGGAAAAGCATTGCACATAATTAGATGGGAGTGAACCTCATTCATTCACACAGTCAAGGGCTTGCAGGGTTAGTCTAAAAGCTACTAGAGCAAATTATGCAAATGTAGAAAAGAGAAAAGAATAGGACTGCTTTGAGCGCAAAATGTTAATGCAAATACTTAATGATAATATCTGCTCAACTCTGTGGCCCAGTTTTGTCCCCTCCCCAAGACTAAATGTCCATCTGCCCTGCTACCAACCAATGTTTAGAGATGCCTGACTTTTGAAGCCCTGACCCAAAGCATTCCAGGAGAAAAAGCTCCACACTGAGGAACTGGTAGTTGATCCTGAAACCTGTGATAATGAGACAAGACTGTGTCAGCTGCCCAGGCCACAGGCTGTAGGCAAGAGAGGTCTAGAGCAAAAATGAGATGGATGGCCCTTTCCAGATTCATTGTGCCTGTATGTGTGGGTGTGTGCATGGAGAGAAGACAGAAGTGTATGAAATGGCAAAGAACTAAAAGCCTTTTGATCAACAAAATCACAAGCCAAGGAGGTAGGGAAAGGTATTTTATCGGCTTGGCTGGAGAAGCTATTGCAGTAATGGCAGGAGCCCTCAGGTTTCTGAGGTTGCAGCCCATTGTCACCTTCTCTCCCCCTCCCTTTTCCCTTCCTGCTTTAGGGCCAGGGTCCCAGGTCACCTCCAATCTTCTTGGGATTCCTTGGCCATGGAGTTGGGTGAGACCAAAGTGGAAAAGATGGCCTTTCTTGGTGTCGCCGTGGCCATGCTCTTGATTTTGTTCAGCTTGTCCCGGGCCTGTTGGCATTTTCTCAGGCAAGTCCCACACAGATCCTTCTCTTCCACCAGATACAGGTTGTCCAGCCTCCTGATGGAATCCACAAACATATCCGACGACTCTGCCTTGGGAAAGGGATTTCGCTTTGTGTTGAGCTTTTTCAGCTTGGGGAGCTTGGAGATGCTGTTGGGAATGTTGCTCAGCAGGTTGTCATGGAGCCCCACCTCGTGGAGCTCCTTCAGAGCACCCAGTGTGGTGGGCACGCTGTCCAGATGGTTCAGGCCTAGATTCACAGTGCGGACATTCTTGAGTTGATTGAGCTCTACGGGCAGCCCGTTGGTGGTCAGCCTGTTGTTGCTGACGTTGAGGTAGAGCAGAGAGGTCATCTGGCCGATGGTATCGGGGAGCTTGTCAATGTAGTTGCTGTGCAAGTCCAGCCACCGTAGGTTCTGGAACTTGGAGATGGCATCAGGAATCTTCTTGATCAAGTTCCGGCTCAGGTCGAGCTCATCCACATCAGTGAGTCGCAAAATACACTTGGGAAAGGCGGTAATTCCCATCTTGCTCAAGTCAAGGCGTTTCTTTCCATCAAATGTGATCTTGATACAATTCTTGGCCACAGCGAGGGTGATCTTTTTGCCCTTGGGGCCTTTTGCTCCCTTGGCCATGTTCTTTTAGTAAAGGAAGTATGTTGTTCTCATTGATTGGTGTTCAGTTAGAGGAAATATAACATGAAACTGCTAGAAGATAGACTGTGGTAAAAAGAGAAAAAATGTCCAGTCAGATGATGTAAGGATACTGGACTGCCCCCAAATTATAATGTTTTACTTGTAATGGTTTAAAATAAGAGAAAGAGGAGAGTAGAGAGAAGTTAGGCCATTAGCAGAAGGAACCTAACCGAAGACCTTCAGCAAATTGAATGCCCTCCTCACACCTCATGCTCCCAGATGTAAAATGGGAGGTCCAAGGTTGGCGTGAAGGATGTTCAGTGCCCCTCCGGCTATGCCATTCCCTGACTTATATCCTGGATTATTACATACACCCCCTTCTGGGTGTGTGTTGGGGGCGGAGTAATGTCTTGGATATGTGCCCTTTCCCCAATCCTCATATAAATCTAGTCTTTTCTTAGAGTTATCCTGTGAATCCCTAGGATGGGACTGCTGAGTTCTCAGAAGCAATATAGCCTTGATATAAGGGAGTAAGGTGGGAGGAGTTAATAATGACTTACATATTACGTCTGTCTTCACCTTTTGGACCCAGAGGAGCTAGTCACTGCTACCATAATTGCGGTGTAATAAAAGTGGCACAGAAAAGCCCCCAAGTAGGAGAATGTGTATACACCATTCCCATGAGCACGGAGGAGAGGGTCAGGGTAGAGCCTGGAAGAACAGAAGGCAGTGCTGCCTTTTTCCACCTCCAACCCCCTTGTCTTCTTTCCCTCATGTCCTTCACACTGTAATTCAACTGTAGACACCTCTGCACCAATAGACGTGATAGGACTATCACATCTAGGACCATTAGGACAGTTAGGACTTCCACCATCAGAAAAGTAGCACATACAGTGACAGGTTGATTCTGGCCTCAGAAGACTAGCTTAGAAGTCCAGTTCCACCACAAACAATTTTCTTAAATTTTCAGTGCCTCAATTTCCTCATTTGTGAAAATAGCCCCCTTTAAGAACTCTCATGGAGTATAAAGTAAACTATAAAGTGCTACAACAGTGCCTGGTACATAGGAAAAGCCTGATTTATGTTAACTATTAAATATTATTGTCAGGACCTTTGCACATACTGATTTTAATTCTCAACAATCCAGTAAGATCTATAGGCTTAGCTGCATTATAAAAAGAAGACTGAGGCTTAGGAGTGAGGAAGGTCTACAGTTAGGAAGAAGATGCAATTGGCCTGCCAATTCTAGAAGCTCTTTTCTTTTCTACAACTTGGTGTCTCTTGCTTGCTGATTTTCTATTTTGGATCAAGGTCCCCCCACCCCGCCCGGAGGAAGTATGCTGTCAGGAGACAAAGGCACTGCCTCCATTTTTCTGCAGGGATGGGTGGGGACGTGCTCTGAACTTTCTCTGCTTCATCATCCAGGCCCTTCATCAGGAGCTATGTTTGTGTAACACATATAGTGCACGCATGCTCAGTTGCTCAATCATGACTGACTCTTTGCAACCCCATGAACTGTAGCCCACCAGGCTCCACTGTGGATTTCCCAGGCAAGGATATTGGAGTGTGTTGCCATTTCATCTTCCTGGGAGGAAATCCACATTCAGACAGAATCAAACTACTCAAAATTAAAGCAAAAATTAAAGAAAAAAACATGTTGCCTACTGGGAAACAGCAATATGAATTATTATAGGTTTCTCACTAGAAACTGTGGAGGCCAGAGGTAACTGGAAAAAATATTTTCTAAATAATGCTGATAAAAGGAACTGTCAACCAGACTGTGAATGAAGACATCCTTTATGAATGAAGGCAAAATAGATAATCTCAGATGAATGAAAAATAAAGGAATCTTTAGATGAAAGAGAAACTAGAGAGAAACTTGAACTTTGAGAATAAGGGAAGAGCAATGGAAATGATAAATATCTGATTAATAGGCTGTGTTTATCCTTTTACAATTTTTAAAATACAAGTGATGGCTGAAAGCAAAAATTTTAACTGTCAATGTATGTAGATGGAATGCATACCAACAACTACAACATAATGGGAGAAGTTAATGAGACCTAGATGGTAGGTAAGATTTTTAAGTTGTTTTGGAAATAGGAAAATTTAATTCTCAGTAAGCTATAGAAAGATAAGTATGTATATTTTAATCTCCAGAGCAATCAGGTGGATTATAAAATAAAAGATTCAGTTATATGCCATCTCAGTTTAAATAAACAAAAGCAAATTAAACTAAGAGAATGGGGAAGTAAACTTACTGTGCAAAGACTAAAGGAAATGTGGAGTGAAACTTTTCATGACTTTGAATTTGGCAAAAGTATAACCCATAAAAGGGAATACTGACAATTTGGACCTCAACAAAACTTGAAATCCTTGCTCTGAAAGACAAACAAAACCCCATATCCATCAAAGAACTAGTATCCAGAATCTATAAAGAACTCAAGGTCAACAATAAGAAAATAACAATACAATTTTTTAAAAATGCCCAAGATATTTAATGAAGCATTTCACCATAGAAGTTGTATGGATGATTAATAAGCCGCAAAACCACAAAGTATTGCTGAGTGTCATCAGTCACTGGGGAAATGTAAATGAAAATCACAGTCAGATACCGCTGCACAGTTACTAAAATGCCTAAAACAAAAAACAAAGAAACAGACATAAAAACCAATAATACAAAGATCTGGTGAGCGTGTGGAGCAACTAGAATGCTCACATATTGTTGATGGGGATTCAAAATGGTAATATCACCATGAAAAAAACAGTTTGGCAATTTCTGATAAAATTAACCATACAGTTATTATATGACCCAGCATTTCCCCAACTAAATACTTAACCCCCACCCCCCAAAGCCAAAAACTCAAGTTACCATGAAAACTTGTATTTATAATTGCTCTATTCACATTTGTCACAAAGGGAAACCAAAAATCTGAAGGTCTTTCAGTGCCTGGATGGATAAGAAATTGTGGCTTATCCTTATAATGGGTACTATTAAGCATAAAGAGAACAATCTACTGATACATGCAACAACTTGGATGACTCTCAAAATCATCCTGCTAAGTAAAAGAAGACAGTCTTAAAAGTCTACATAATGAATGAGACCATTTATATAGCTTTCTGGAAACATCACAACCACAGGTACAGAAGCCAGATTGGGGGTTGGTTTTCAGGGACTAGGGATGGGGAAGGTTTGACAACAGAGCTGCACAAGTGAGTTTTCTGGAGCATTGGAGCTGCCTGGACCCTGACTGTGGTGGTGGCTACATGAAGCTGTACACGTTAGAGCTCAGAGAACTATATACAAAAAAACTGTATCTGACTTTATTGCAGGTGAATTTAAATTAAAAAAAAAGAAAAAAACCTCAATAGACTATTTCTGTCATAATCTACTTCCCATTCTCAGCCTGACTGGGAAGTCTGATTTTTTCACGCCCCAATGTTTTGCCTTTGACTGTGTGAATCACAACAAACTGTGGAAAATTCTGAAAGAGATGGGAATACCAGACCACCTGACCTGCCTCCTGAGAAATCTGTATGCAGGTCAAGAAGCAATAATTAGAACTGGACATGGAACAGCAGACTGGTTCCAAATTGGGAAAGGAGTACGTCAAGGCTATATATTGTCACCCTGCTTATTTAACTTATATGCAGAGTACATCATGAGGGATGCTGGACTGGATGAAGCATAAGCTGGAATCAAGATTGCTGGGAGAAATATCAATAGCCTCAGATATGCAGATAACATCACACTTATGGCAGAAAGCAAAGAAGAACTAAAGAGCCTCTTGATGAAAGCGAAAGAGGAGAGTGAAAAAGTTGGTTTAAAACTCAACATTCAGAAAACTAGGATCATGGCATCTGACCCCATCAGTTCATGGCAAATAGATGGGGAAACAGTGACAAACTTTATTCTACTGCAGGTGGTGACTGCAGCCATGAAATTAAAAGACGCTTACTCCTTGGAAGAAAAGTTATGACCAACCTAGACAGCATATCAGAGAAGGCAATGGCACCCCACTCCAGTAATCTTGCCTGGAAAGTCCCATGGACGGAGGAGCCTGGTAGGCTGCAGTCCATGGGGTCGCTAAGAGTCAGACACAACTGAGCGACTTCACTTCCACTTTTCACTTTCATGCATTAGAGAAGGAAATGGCAACCCACTCCAGTGTTCTTGCCTGGAGAATCCCAGGGATGGGGGAGCCTGGTGGGCTGCCATCTATGGGGTCGCACAGAGTTGGACACAACTGAAGTGACTTAGCAGCAGCAGCAGCAGACAGCATATTAAAAAGCAGAGACATTACTTTGCCAACAAAGGTCTGTCCAGTCAAAGCTATGGTTTTTCCAGTAGTCATGTATGGATGTGAAAGTTGGACTGTAAAGAAATCTGCGTGCCAAAGAATTGATGCTTTTGAACTGTGGTGTTGGAGAAGACTCTTGAGAGTCCCTTGGACTGCAAGGAGATCCAACCAGTCCATCGTAGAGGAAATCAGTCCTGAATATTCACTAGAAGGACTGATGCTGAAGCTGAAGCTCCAATACTTTGGGCACCTGGTGCGAAGAGCTGACTCATTTGAAAAGACCCTGATGCTGGGAAAGATTGAAGGCGGGAGGAGAAGGAGATGACAGAGGATGAGATGGTTGGATGGCATCACCGGTTCAATGGACATGAGTTTGAGTACTCTCTGGGAGTTGGTGATGGACAGGGAAGCCTGGCGTGCTGCAGTCCATGGGATCACAAATAGTCGGACACGACTGAGCAACTGAACTAACTGAATGTTTTGCCTTGAAAAGGGCATCCACGTGTGTATCATGTGGGCACTGCTGGGGTATGTATGCATGCAAACCATGTGTATGGACACGCACACTTTGGGGAACAGCTATGCACAAGGTGGCATATCAGAAAAGCTGTCCTACTGCCCTTGAGTTAAAATCATAATTAAAACAAATATGGACTGAGATAGGGGGAGCCTGTGTTCTAGTCATGTTTACCAATGACTTCTCATGGTAAGGTTGCCAGATTTAACGAATAAAATTGCAAGATACCCCCATTAAATCTGAGCTTCAGATAAACAATGGACAGATTTGAGTATACATATGTCCCAAACACTGCATAGTTCTGTATTTTATTTGGCAACTCTGAAAGTATAGTTGGGTCTGAAAGCATAGCAAAGTTTCCTTTGTCCATGATTCTTGTTACTTCTTTGGGTCTAATTTGAGCCAAGTCCATGTGCTTATCCCTGCATTCATTTATTCATTTATACCCTCATTCAGTAAGTTTATTGAGACCCTACTAGGTACCTAGTCTCTATGTTATTTATACAGGTAAACAATAAATGGGGCCAGTTTCTAAACTCAAAAAGTTAAAATCTAGATTGCTACTGATTCTGGCCACCAGATTCTTCTGAGCCCCAAAAAGCCCAGGCTGTCTTTTGTATTTCTTACATTTAATTAAGACAAAGTTCAGCTCAGGGAGGACAAGCACAGCAAGTAAAGGCAGAAGGCCCTAGCTGGGGAGAATGCTTCCCACAGACTGGAGATGCGACCAGTTAAGCCCAGCTGCGCCTGCTCCCCAAAGCCCACCTGCTCCATGGTAAGAAGCCTCTCATCTCTGATGACTGATGGGGAGGAAGCAGCGTGGAGCTATCCACAAGGACTTCTCCAAACGGGCCCTTTGACTCAGAGCCTGCTCAGTCATTCATCACCTGCAGGCAAAGTAGGGGCTAGCTGGGATAACACACTTCTCTTTCTCAGCACATATGGGCCCCCAGATAGCCCAGACCAGAAGCTGCCTGCTCAGTCCCCACCCGCTTCATGTTTCTCCTACTTTATCTGTCTTGGGACACTTGCTCTTGGCTAGGGAAAGCAGGGTGTATTGCTCAGGGTCCATTCTGACCCCTCTAAGCTGTGAGAGCTGCTAGAAGCACACCAGTGCCAGGAACCCCCAGAGCCCAGGGACATCCATCCCTTTTTTTATTCAATTCTGAATGGTCAGCATCCTGCCTAGGTCTGCCCACTGGGTGGGAGAATACGTATTGGCAAAAGAAGTGTGAAATAGATGAGCTTTCAGTACAGCTAAATCTCATTTGATGACCTGTCATTATCAATTCATAGACTCTTCAAATATCAGCATAGGGTCAATCCACACAAGGGCAATTATAGGGAGAAAGATTGTAAACAGATAATCAGATAGATGGGTAGGTAGATAGATAGACAGATGGATGAACAGACAGTCAGATAGACAGATAGAGGGTAGTCAAATAATAGATTTCATTTCACATGAACAGCTTAGAAACACAAATAGAAGTTTCTAAATGTACTTTTTGTTTTATACAATTGGTTTTTATACTTTATTAAAACTGGTTCAGTTGGTTTGACTTTAATTTCTAATTAATTTTTCTATCTAGTCGTTGTGAATCAACCAGCATGGTGGGACACCCCATGGATATCTAAATTAAAAATGTAATGGCAACTTATATTTTAAAACCATCGGAATATCTGCAAGCATTTTTAGTTGTAAGATCATTATCTTTCACTAGAATACTAGAATTTATCTGATGCTTCACACTCATGTATCTTTATATTTTTAAGAACAATTATATACACACACACACACACACACATATATATATATATATCTGATATCTTTAAACATTTTGCTAACATGATCTCATAATTATTTTACCCTTTTCGTTGATACACTGAGACTGGGACAGATATTTTGTGGGACTGAAACCCCCAAAGTCACCATTGTTTCACAGCCCGTGTTTGGGACTAACTTAGCAAGCTTTGTGTCGTTGGAGGAGAGATATCTTTGTGTGTCGGGGGAGAAATATCTTTTGCTGTGGGACATCTCTTAAGAGGAAGTAATGCAAATTTCCCTCAGTGAAGTCAGTCGTTCAAAAGTCATTCATTATTCTCTCTCCTAACTCTAATAGGACACATTCATAGATATGTAAGAGGAGAGCCTCACCTCTGCTGTGACATCCCGTGAGCCTTGAGATCGCTCCCCATGTCCCGCAGCCCTTCCCAGACAGAGCTGTCCCTTCACATGAGAAGCCCTGTGGCAGGTGGAGATGTGGGTGGTCACCTTGGCACTGTGTGTCAATGGGATGTGTCTAGAACCTTGGCCAGACTTCTAAAACAGGCACGTATGTTTGACTCAAGAGTCATCTAAGCTGGGGGAAAGAATTACTATTTGTCCAGAATCCACTCTGGGCCAGGAGCTGTTTTCTACAACTAGATCTGCCTTTTGGAGTATAGACTCACTGGAGGTATAGACATGAAGTGCTTTTATTTTTTTTCACTTCTGCCCCCAGCTATATTGAGCTCTGCTTTCCTGTGGGCAGAAGGACAGATTGCTAGGACACGGACAGACTAGAGGGAGAAAGATTTCTGTGCAGTTCCCAGCAGTACCTCCACCAGACACTTGGTGGAGTTGATAGAGGGAAATGAGGATGACAGGCAGGAGGGGTGAAATCTTACAGGGACCCCGTGATTGTGAGGGTTTTCTGAACTCAGTTTTGGAAATGCTTCGTAATGTCAAGAGCCACTTACTACTCTTCATTCAGGTGATATGTACCAAAGTAACTATTGCCAGCATGCTGCTGGCCCTGTCTGTATCTCTAATCTCCATAGCAATCATGCAAGTGTCCATCCTATTTTTAATATAAAAGGATTAAGGCTCAGAGAAGTGAAGTGACTTCCCCAAGTTCACAAGACAACACAGCTCAGCTAAGCCTAGGTTCCCTAGGTATTACACACCCACAAGCTTGGGTGTGTAATACCAAAGTGTATGGTCTTCCCACTATACTGTCCTGTCTCTCTTTTCCCCCAGTTGCCTTTGCTCTAGGCTTGTTGCCTGTCACTCCACTGTCTAGGGACCAGTGTGTGGGGTTCTTGTCTTCATAGATGCATGTATATGTATATAGATCGGAATGTAGTTGAATAGTATGAATTTCAAATTATTTTAATAGCATTAGTGGAGTCATTTAAGTGTAAGAGCTTGAAGATCAACAATGAGAGGGGGCGGGGAAACAGTTTAAAGGCTACATGTAATGCTACCAGCCACTTCATTTAATAGGTGTGTGCCCCCTCCCCAAATAAATTTTATACATATCCTTTTTTTTTAAAAAAAAAGGAAAACATGTATTAGAAATTTTAAAAATTATTGTATGTTACTATTCTACTTGTATATCTTCTCAGAATTTTAGCAATATTCCTGTAACATGTTGTGTAAAAATAAACTGAAATAATTTGACTTCTTAAAAAAAATTAGGACAAGAGAGTGATGATGGAGACAGAAATCTATTGTTCCTCAGTCCCTCCAGTATCCCTGGGCTCCCGTGATGTGGGCCTCCTTAAAGATTCCGTTTTTCATGCAGCATGGCCTCAGAACACTAGTGCACTGCATTCCCACATGCCCACCAGAGAAGCTGGCCGTCTGCTGCCCTGGGCAGGGGTGGAAGGGTGTCTGCCTGCTATGCTGGGCCCTGAGACGCTGTGTGCGGTCACCAGAAGTGCATTTTCATGGCGTGGCCTCACCTGAAAAGCAAACACTTGTAAGATGCACTTCTGTGAGTCCCAAACTACAAACTTTGTCAGACCCCTGATGCTGTCCACCCCTCCACGGCCTCCAGCACACACATTCTCCTACGCACACCCAGCCTTTAGAGGCCCTTCACGCCACCTTCACAAAGCAAGTGCCCTCTGGTTTGTCCTCCGGTTTCTTTAGTCCTCATGACTTTCTGAGGTAGGAACGTTCCTCCTACCCAAAGATAGGGACCTGGGGGTGAGGTGGGTGTAAAGCAGTTTATCCAAGCTCACGCCACTCAACTTAATCCAGGGCTTCTGGGAGAGATGTTCCTCCTATGACATCAGAGCTGCAGCAGACACAGTGTCTGTGTGGAAGGTTCACTTCATTTGGTGATTGTCTGGTTAATTTGATCAACGCAGCGCTAAGGATTTTATATTACACATGTACAGGTTCCTCTACCTCTAATATTATTTACTTCTCCGTCCTCAGCACCCATGTGGGGCTGCACAAGGACTGCCTGGGAAGCCATTATCTGTCAAACGGGCCCCTTCCCCCTGGAGGGTAATAAGAATTCAACTTTTATTTGAAGCAAAAGTTCCCAGGGGGTCACATGGCCCAATAGCAAAAGATTATGATTTCTTATTGGCTTAATAGCATCTCTTTTGTAATTCTGAAAGTGCTTTGTTTTAATTGGATTTGTTAAAGGAACAAAAGGGAATAGGTGCCTTACAGTTAAAATAAAATATTAAGATTATTAGTTTAACAGCCTAGAAATGCCTTGTTCATCAACCGACATGTTCAAAGCACACAATGCAACCTTGACACCCGGAAAGCAAAGAACCAAAGTCAGTGCTGGTACCTTTAAACCCCAAGAGATGAGCATTAATTCAGTTTCAATCAACTAATTCCGTTTCAATCAACGTGGTTTAAGCACTGCTATTGCCAGACAGACACAATTGCATTTTCTCACAGCCAGGCCCTCCCTTGCAGATAAAGAAACTGGGCTCAGAGAAGCAGCTTGGCAGGGAGAAAAGTGCAGGGCCCTTAGATCCACATGCGGTGCCACCCAGCTCCCCAGATGCCATCCTGTGACCCTAGACAGTCTCAGGAGCCTCGCTCAGCTTCAGCCTCCACTTCTGTAAATAGAATTGTAAAAGTGGATGCTTCTGAAGGGCGAGGTAAGGGTGAGTGAGGACCATGAAGACCTTTGTTGTGACTGTGGGGGACGGGGTGTAGAGAGGAGTGATGACTGGACAGGACCACATAACTGATGACAGGAGAGCCAGGACACCAGGATTCCAACTGGGTAGAAACCTGATCCAGACCCCGCAGCCCAGCATCCTTCCTTGCTGGGGCATCCCTGCCTCCCAGGGGCAGACTTTGGGTTACTCCATCTGAAAGCCAGAGAGACAGCTCCTCTGAGGCACAGTGCCTCACACCTCAACCACGATCCCAGAGTTGGGGGCAGTTCTCAAGTGTCCAGTGATACCTGCATTTTTTCTGCACCACGCCCCATCTGGCCCCAGTGAGAACTTGCTGAGGGGTGGACAAGGTGCAGATCAGGTATACCCCAGCAGTGTGCACTGGCAGGCACCCCCGTGTGGTACCCCCATCTGCTGTAGGACACCCCCCAGCATTGAGAAAGCCTTTGCTATAAACCTGCCCACCTGTGAAGCTGTGAGATACCTTGAAGGGGAATGTGGAAGCTTGGAGGCCAGTAGAACTGGGCTCCATCCCTACCCTCACTGACAATCTGATTTTAATCGTGAGCTCAGTTTACTAATCTGCAAAATGGGTTAGAAAATTGCAGGTTTTTGTGAAAATTGAGGTGATGACTGTATGCTAAGTGATTGTATGTTACATGGTACTCAGTGAATGGTAATCTGGTTCCTAGCACCTTTATGATGGAAATAATGCTGATAAATTCACCCAACAGCACCATATTGACCGCCTCCTTCAAATTACTCCACACTTACTCCAGGCCAGGCATTTTACAGACACTATAATTCTTACACCTGCCTGATGTATTTATTGATTTTGATCTCCACTGGACAGATATGGCACGTGAGGCTCAGAGAGGCTAAGTAGCTCATCCAAACTCCCGGAGACTCGAAGTAACAGCACTTACCTTTGTCTGTGGTAGAAATAGGGACGTGAAGTGTGTAGTCTAGTGTGTTCCATGCTGAGGTCCTCCTTGCACAGCCCACCCCAGCCTGGGGCTCAACCACGTGTTTGTGGGCTCTGGGGTTCAGGATCACTCAAAGGGTTTGCCTCTAGACTTCTCAAAAGACAGACTGTGCTCTAAACCCCAGCACAGTCAGCAGTCATCAGGTTCCCTTCACAGGCTCCAGCCTCCAGACTGAGTGAGTTTCCTTAGAGGGGTGATTGGCCGGGTAAGGAAGTAGTACACACACTCATCTCCACCTGCTTGTGGAGCAGGAAACAACACTCAAGGGGGCTCAGACTTTGAAAGATCGTCGAGGTGACCCCAAAGGCCCATGGATCCCCACACTAACCTCCCAAGCTTGTCCATGGCCCAGGTGCCTGAGGACGCCAGCAAGGTGCCCTCCCTGCCTGGGGCTTGGGCCGGCTTCCTCCCCTTCTTTGTAATGAATCAGCTGGCATCTGGGGTATGTAAATAAAGCACTCCAGGGAAGCCTGCATTTCCAAAGTTGCTTGCTTAGAGGAGGAGAGAAAAAGAGTTTAAAGAGGTGTTGTTTGGCAGAATTAAAGTAAAATAAGTGCCACCAGAGGAATGCTTACCCTGTTGTCCCAGTTCCTCCTCGACTGTGAAACTTTGTCACCTGGCAACAAGAGACCTGGCGTTAATTAGCATAATCTTGACTCCAGCCTGCAAGGAAGGCAGGGCTGAAAGGGTCTCCAGGACAGGGTCTGGGGTCCCAGGGGCTTGTACAGGGCTTCCTCCTGGTTTCCCCCAGCAATGCCCTGGGGATTACAGTACAGGACAGCTGCTTTCCATGGCGACCGCCGGAAGTGCACGTTGCTAACAGAAGGGAAAGAGCCACGCTTGGCTCTTTGAAGGGACAGATATCTTACTGTGGCTCATGAAATATCATTCGACTTCCTTGTAATTTGCCTCAGTATTTCTTTCTACTCTTTGGTTTTTGAGAGGATGTCTTATCTGTTTGTTTATTTATTTGGCAAAAAGGTTAAATGTTAAAATTATTTTGCAAATAATAAAATAACATTATAGGAAAATTAGAAAATGCATATATAGAAACAAAAATATAAAAATACTCTAAACTGTATTACCCAGGTTGAATTAAAAAATAAATGAAATAATTTTCAAATAAGTCATTTGAAATGCAAACTTAACCCAAGCAATGAAAATTTTGGAAGGTATGAAAAAGGAAAATGAAAAAGTTCAAATTAAAAAATAAAAATATGGTAAGCCATTAAGTTAGAAATATAGTTAACTACAAAACTTCTTAAATATGTGAATACTAATATCTATCCAAAATGAAATAAAATTGATCATTTAATTTAGACAATAAATGGATTTAACATAATGAGCAAATGAAGATGACTAGAAAATTAAAAGTTACCTGAACTTCTAAAACTTAGTGCATTTCTAATTAGAATTTTCTAAAAACATATAATTTAAATTAGAAAATAAGTAATCTGAAAGTTATAAAACATAAATAAAAATAAAATTAATATTTTAAGGGAAACAATATATGAAAACAATATATTAATTTTAATTTTTAAAACTTTTATTGACCTATAGTTGATTTACAATGTTGTGTTAATTTCTTCTGTACAGAAAAGTGGATCAGTTATGTACACATACATATATGCACACACATATGGCTTCCCAGGTGGCTCAGTGGTAAAAGAATCTTCCTGCCAATGCAGGGACACAAGTTTGATCCCTGGCTCGGGAAGATCCCCTGGAGAAGGAAATGGCAACCCAGTCCAATATTCTTGCTTGGGAAATCCTATGGACAGAGGAGACTGGAGGGCTACAGTCCATGGAGTCACAAGAGTCGCACACAACTTAGTGACTAAACAACCAAAAATAACACATATATTAATATATTCTTTTTCATACTCTTTTCCATTATGGTTTGTCATAGAATATTGAATATAGTTCTCTGAGCTATACAGTGGAACCTTGTTGCTTATTCATTCCATATATAATAGTTTGCTTCTGCTAACTCCACACTCCCATTCCTTTCCTTCCCTACCAGCTCCCCACCACCCCTACCTTGGCAACCAAACTCTGCTTTCTATATTGTGAGTCTCTTTCTGTTTTGTAGATGTGCTGATTTGGATCGTGTCTTAGATTCCATATGTGAGTGATATCACGGTGTTTGTCTTTCTCTTTCTGACATTTCACTTAGTATGATAATCTCTAGGTCCATCCATGTTGCTGCAAATGGCATCATTACATTCTTTTTTGTGGCTAAGTATGATTCCATTGTGTAAATATAAAATATATACTACATCTTTATTCATTCTATCAATAGACATTTAGATTGTTTTCTTGTCTTGGCTATTGCAAATAGTGCTGCTATGAACATAAGGGTCCATCTGTCTTTTTGAATTACAATTTTGTCTGGATATATGCTCAAGAACAGAATTGCTGGATCATATGGCAACTTATTTTTAGTTTTTTGAGGAACCGCCTTACTGTTTTCCATGGTGGCTGTACCAAGTTACGTTCCCACCAACAGTGTAAGAGGTTTTCCTTTTCTTCACATCTTTTCCAGAATTTGTTATTTGTAGACTTCTAATGATGGCTACTCTGACTGGTGTGATGTATCTCATTGTAGTTTTGATTTTCACTTCTCTTATAATTAGCGATATTGAGAATCGTTTCATGTGCCTGTTGGCCATCTGTATGTCTCTTTTGGAGAAATGTCTATGAAAGTCTTCTGCCCGTTTTTCAATTGGGTTGTTGGGGGTTTTTGTTGTTGTTGTTGTTGTTGTTGAGTTGTATGAGCTGTTTGTGTATTTTGTAAATTAAGCCCTTATTGATTGCACTGTTTGCAAACATTTTTTCCCATTCCTTAAGTTGTCTTTTCGTTTTGTTTATGGTTTCCTTTGCGGTGTAAAAGCTTGTACTCTTGATTAGGTACCACTTGTTTAGATAAATACCTTTTAAAATGCAGATATGTAAAACTTTGTAAAAGTCAGAGCCACTTGTTTTCAGCATCTAGAGGTAATTTGAAGTTATATAAACCCCCAGACTTCTCATGCATCAGCAGCATCAGGTTTGCAGCATAGTTGTGCAATAATAATTCAGTAGTTTTGCTAATGTTCATTTTTAACTTCCAAATATACCCAAGTTGACGATCAGGTAACTGCCCTCTAATCCAGCCAGAACAAAGATTTTTGTTGTCATTTTGGGGGGTTTTTTGTTGTGGTGGTGGTTTTTGCTTTTGTTTTCTTTTCCCCTTCAGAGGAAAGCAGTTGTCTTCAGAGTCAGGGCCTGGAGTCAAGGTGTGGTCAAGGTATGGTCCAATAGGTGCTCTGCAAAGCCTGGTATGCTGGACACTCGTGGGTGCCTGCACTAGGCTCTAGCAAACCCTAGTGAAGTTCTCTAGTCTGCACATCATCTCTTACCCCACCTCCATTTCCACACCTGAAGACAGAGATTACGGCTATCTCATTGAGTCCTTGTGAAAATTAGACAACAAACAAAAAGTCTTTACAGTTTCTAATGCATTAGATAAATATTATTATTGTTTTAATAATAGATTTATACATGTTAAGACAGGAAGTTACAATAAAAGGGGTCAATATCCTTTAATTCAGGAGGATATCTCTATTTTCCAAGAATGCCTATCTATTACTGGATTTCTATTGACCTACAGGGAAGCACAGTGGTAAAGAATCTGCCTGCCAATGCAGGAGATACAAGAGATGCAGGTTCAATCCCTGGTCAGAAAGATTCCCTGGAGTAGGAAATGGCAACCCACTCTAGTATTCTTGCCTGGAAAATTCCATGGACAGAGGAGCCTTGTGGGCTTCCGTCCATGAGGTTGCAAAGAGTTGGACACAACTGAGCAACTGAGTATGCAAGCATTGACCTACAATCTAGATTTGAAAACTAGACTAAACCCAAATTTGCTTCTGAGAAAGGAAATGAGGACAGAGTATGTTTCTATTAGCAGTCTCTCAGCTTCTCACGGAAAACTCTGCCCACCCCACAGATGGCTTCCCCAGCATGCTCCTCCAGAGCCACACCCAGGCAAAAGATGCTGGCCTGAGACACAGCCCAAACCATTAGTAGACACACTTCCAGTTTGACAAGATGAGTGAGTTTTCTTCTCATTGTGGATTGTATTTTCTTGACACCTCTTAGTTACTCACTAACCCATTTCACCATGGCCTCATAACTGTTTTGTGAGTGGAAAAGATACAGGAGAATTTGGAGAGGCATCAGTCTTCTTAAATATGTCTACTTCAGCTCTGGAGGCCCAGTTTCCCTGTAGGCTTTCCCTGGTTATTTTCTTAGTGTCTAAGGACTAGCCATAGCCTTCTAATCCCAGAGGTGAGAAGGACAGGCAGGACACCTCAGATCCCATCCTTTCCTGGGCTGAGAGGGTGTAGCCTCCAGCCAGATGAGTCCATTGGCAGAGACCATTCTGGCCTGGGCTAGCCTACCCCTGAAGGCTGCTGGCAGGCTTCTCTACCAGCCTCCCTAGGAGAGATGTGAGTTCCTGGGCTATGCCTCTGGCTCGTTCTGAGGACAGGCTCAGGGTAGAGGGGAGGTGCCAATCAGGTGGAGCTGGACTAAAGGGAGTGGAATCAAAGGCAAGACAGTGAGGCAAGCCATGGGCACTGGAGTTCTGGGGTAGAGAATGCCCTAATACCACGTGGCAGCAGTACTCAAGCTTCGACCACTTCTAGGGCTTCATGGACACAGATTTGATTAAAGTGAAACAGCACAGGTAAAAGTCACTGTCAAAAGAGGAAAGAATTTGAACCCAGCCTAGCTGTTGACCAGCCACAAAGTTCTACTTGAAGTTAGTGTCCCATCTATGGAAGTCTTCCAGAGGAGTTTAGACACCTGTCTTGGGGTAAGGGTGAGTTGGTAAGATGTCCTCTGTGAGCCCACCATGCTAGGCCACCTTAAGATTAAGCAGAATGACCTACCTAGGCCTCAGTGACTTTAAACTCTTCCATTCTTCTCAACTCCATCCTAGGTGGCCTGAAGGCCTGGACTCTTGCCCCATAGACTCCATGGCAAACCTTGAGTTGACAGAGCAGGAGATCTGATTCACAGGTGACACAATTATTCTAAGAGTTTTCAGAATGGTATTGGCAGAACAAGGCAGGTCTTGACCAGAAACAAGTCTTCACTCGCTGTCCACACTGTTCTTCCTCCCAGAGTAAAAAAGAATCAATCCTGCTCTAGAATAACATCAACATCCACTAGAACTATACCCACTGAGGGAGCCCTGTGCCCACACCTGTGCTAACCTGTCCCAGACCCTCGGCCACACTTGCTCCCCAGCACTTCTGGGTCAGCCATGTTTGAAGGATGAGGTAACAGCAGTTCAGAGCAAGCAAGTGGTGGGGGCAGAATTTGAACCCAGGTTCTAGTGACCCCAAAGCTGATGCTTTTTCCCATGTGGGCTCCCTCCAACCTTAGATGGGCTTTAGAAAGCCAAGATTGATCTCTGGCATCTTGTTTAATCTACAGCTTATGCTATAATTGTGGGATAGTACCAATTCTGAAAGAAGTACTTTAATGATGAGATATTCATAAAATTCACATAGACCATTATGGAAGTTCTATAACTGTCTTCAGATGAACATGATTTTTTGAAAAAAGAAATCTTTCAGAGAGAACTCACCTTTGGTTAGATGAGTTTCTGGATACTGCTGGTAATGTTGTCTGTTTTTGATGGTAAGGAAATGATGGATCTTCCTTGGAGCTCATAGCCGGTGAAATGAGGAGTAGGATGGTAAATTGCCTTTATCTTCTGCACACCATTCCACATGATGGCAATGTCACAAAAGACCACAGGCAAAATTCTAGAACTTTTTCTGAAAGAGGAAAAACAGAGGCCCTCTCTTTTCCTGGACTTTTGCTCCCCTAGTCCTCTTCCACTGTCAGATTTCTAAAATAAAGTACCAAGTTCAGCAGGCTTTGCTCTACTAACTCCACACCCTTGAGGCTCAGCCCCACATCCTCAGAAAGGCTCAGAACACATTCTTTTCAAGGTCGAGATCTTCACTGTCTCCAGCCTGGGCTCTGTCCTCATTTATAGCCTTCAAAGTTTTCTGAAACTGGGGGCTTCAGGTTTATAGACTGCATAGAAAAGCTTGTCTCCACTTGAGTCTTTGCAAGCTAATGCAATAAATGTGACCATGTTTTGTCTGTTTCCTGTTGTTACTGTTTGCCTGAATAAGATGGACTGAAATGATGATTTCTCTATTGGCGGGAAGAGGTGAATCCCAGCAAGGGAGTTGCTTTCTGTTTATAGAAAATCTGCCAAGGAAGGTATTGAATGAGGAAGGTTGGGGAGCCTGGACAGACATCACAGCAGTGCTGTGATGCAAAGATGAAGAGGTGCAGGCCTGCTGGGGCACTTGGGCACCAGGCCTTGTCACATGAAGGTGCAGTCCCTGTGGGCTGAACGTCCCTGTGGGATGCATGTGGGAGCAGAGTCCATGGATACCTGAACAGGACTGAGGCAGAGGTCATGGCTAGAGAGTGGCAGATCTTGATTTGGTTTGGAGGAACATCCGGAACGAAAACCTGGTTTGGGGAGTAGAAGGGGCATCTCAGGGAAACAGAGGAGGAAAGAAATAGAACTGGAAAAGGAACCACAGAACCCCAGAGGCCAAGGAACTGGGATTTATACATTCTTGCTGAGCAGGAGAAGGCAATGGCACCCCACTCCAGTACTCTTGCCTGGAAAATCCCATGAACAGAGGAGCCTGGTAGGCTGCAGTCCACGGGGTCGGTGAGTCGGACACGACTGAGTGACTTCACTTTCACTTTTCACTTTCATGCATTGGAGAAGGAAATGACAACCCACTCCAGTGTTCTTGCCTGGAGAATCCCAGGGACAGGGGAGCCTGGTGGGCTGCCGTCTATGGGGTCGCACAGAGTTGGACACGACTGAAGCGACTTAGCAGCAGTAGCAGCAGCTGAGCAGAAGCAGCATGTCACATGGAGAGGTTCCTTCCCCACGCCCTCCCCAACACTGCATCCTATACACTTTTATACTCTTCCCTACCACATAGCTTAAAATGGTGTTTCCTTGGTTTGATTTGTGTTTCTTAATTATATATGTGGTCATATAAATTGGTACAACTTCCTAAGAGGACAGTTTGGCGACATGTAGCACACTTGATAATTCTCATAGTTTTTAGCCGAGTAGTCCTGCTGCCGAAAATGTTATCTCGTAGATACATTCAGAGATTCAAATCATGAAATCATTACAAGATTTAAGTCTCATAAGTCACATAGATTGATGTCCAAAGGTGATCACACAAACATCATTTGTGAAGACCAAGCCCAGCACGGGGGAAGCCCCCACCAGGTCCCATCCCTCTGTGCCAGGCTGCCCAGCTACTGTGGCCACAGGACAATGTGGGCACCTCCAGGAGCAGGATGGAGACCCACGTGGATAAGATGATCCCACATACCAAGAACAATTCATTTTAAACTGTGTGAGCAAATAGACTGCCATATGGCTAAAACTCTTTTGGAAATTAACTATAGATGTTTCTTGTGTGGGAACAGTAGTTTGCAGACTATTGTTTTATACCTCATGACTTTCTGTATCGTCTGCACTTTTTAGCCATACATCCACGTGTCAGTATATTATATTCACAAATAATATATTATAGCCACGTGTATTTTGTTCACATGGGCAAAGAAGGCCAAGCTGTGGTTATGGGAAATCCAGTGTAGAGCGTGAGACCCCAAACTTGCTCTTGCATGGCCCTGGGACTTCTCCAGGGGCCATGCTTCAGGCAGCAGTGTATTCTGGAATCACATAATAGCAAGGGGAATGGCAAGAACCCATCTTTCAATAGGGCAGTGTGGGAGCAAGAAGAGCTTGGGAAATAATCTTGCTGCTCTGGGAAGTTGATGGCCATTCTGGATGCCCCAACCCCACAAAGGCCCAGGAAGTTCCACCTCTCCCTCCATTTGTACCTTGAGACATTTGGTCACCACCATCATTTTCTGTCCCACAGGAGGTACCCCAGCTCCGACAAGACCATGCTGCAGAAGTGGCAGGTACAGTGACCCCTCAGAACACTGTGGGTTCAAGGAAACCCTCAGGAAAGCAAATCAGCAAATAGCTCAGGCCCCAGGGATGAAGAGAGAAGGCACACTGGTGAATCAGGAGGGATCTTGTTTTATTAATTTGTTAAAATGTCTCAAGCATTTCCCTGAAGAGATCTCAGTGACAAAAGGCGATTCTTGAGTCAGAGCTGGGGAGTTAGTATGAGCGTGTGTGTGCACGTACATAAGCTCTATGTGCACACACATGCTTTATCCATGAAGGTGTACACATATGTATAAATGAACACACAACTCAGGAAGGTACAGATTTCACTTCACTTCCTGGGAAGTCATATGTGGCTCCCAGCCTGGATGAACTGACACTCTGCCTTGGGTTCTCAGTGGAAGGAAAGGATCCCAAGAAAGACAGCCATACAGAGCCCATGGCAACAGGAAAGTAAATCTTGGTCACTCATGTCCAAAATCCTTTCCCAAGGAGCAGGCCAAGCAAAGGAGAGACCACAGCATGCAGGTCCCATCAGAGATGACGTCTCTACTGGCTGCTCATGAGCCAGGTGGCCTTGGTGAATTTTTCCAAATATAGTCCCTGGCTCCATTCATGACTATACATCTTGAAACAGAGGGCCCTAAGAACACAGAGTATCCTAACTGGCAGAGTCAGAAGAAAGAAAGTTCAGGTTCCCAAGAAAGCAGATCATTGAGCCTGTTGGTAAGGGCCTCTTTCCTGGTGACTGCAAAGAACCCCCCAGCTTATATTTTCAATCATAAAGCAGTCAGCAGTAAGAAGGTCTGGTATTTGTGCTATTATTTTAATCAATTTTTGAGTATCACCCAACAGTTAACACAAAAGAATGCTTTAGCCTCGGCTTGGACCTCTGAGCTGTGTTTTTTTCCTAGTCAACTTTGCTTCCTGACTATATTTGCTTCAACTCCTCTTGGAATTAGTGTGGCCTCCCCGAGTTGCCCCAGCTCCAGGCACAAGGTTCCCACCTACACAGCTAGGGCCTCCTGCACAGGTCTGGGAGTTAGACCCCTGTGGTTCTCACGAGGAAACCTGTTGGGTTTATCCCCACTTTGTCTCTTCTGGCAGAAAAGAGACATCAGCAACTTCGAGTATCTCATGTACCTCAACACCCTGGCTGGGAGGACCTACAATGACTACATGCAGTATCCAGTGTTCCCCTGGGTCCTGGCCGACTACACCTCACAGGTAGGTGTTCACGTGGTTGGTATGCAGGTGTCCTGTGACTTTTTTGACCCTGATGACCAGAGCACCTGCAGTCATGCAGAGCCTCTGCGACGGGCTCAGTCCACCTGGGCCTGAGGGCTGCTCCAGGCTTGGCCCCTCACCTGGCCTTTGGAGTCTGGGTGCCTGGGTCCCTGTCCCAGCCCCACATGACTAGGACAGTAGCTGACATGTGCCTCAGAGGGTTTCTTGGCTCACTGCTACCATGAAGGCAAGAGATACCCATCTGCTGAGATACTGCCATGGGCCAACACTGGTCCGTCAAGTGAAGAGGGCCATAAGATGTGTTCCTAGAACCAACATGTAGAGAGGGAGAGGGAGGGAGGGGGAGAGAGAGAAGGAGAGAGCAAGAGACACAGAGACACAGTGAGAACAGACCCCTCCCCTGCAACCTGACTTCAGTAACTGAGATGATGATATGTGGAGGTGATGATATCACTCTAGATCTGGACCGAGACATGTAGCCCTAATGGAGGCTGATGATAAGACTGGGTCATCGCTCTTTTGCCCTCTGTCCCTGGACCTCAGCAGGCAGAGGAGTGAGGAGCAGAAAAGTGACAAGTTTGGCCAAGGGGATGTCACTGGGGGACAACCAGGCTACGGAGCAGTGTCCTGATTGCCTGGGCTCTGGCCATCAGGAGACTTGTGGGGCTGTGTATGTAAATGACCGGAGGTGTCTGGGTACACTACAGATAAGCCCTGGCCAGTGCTGCCTCAAGCTGTTTAGAGAGCTCACCCCCAGAATTTGGGAAAGGGGCCTCAGTCTTTTGTGAGCTCCCATCCCAATTTGAGACACAACACAGCAAACCTTTTCTCACAAGCCATACATTGCTTCTCATTGCTCGATCATCTGGGGCCAAGGTGTTTCAGAAAGGAAACTTGCCAATCCTAGCTTCAACTCACATATTACAAATAGGTGGGTCCCCAGCCCATTTTGATTAGCCCATATCCTGTATTAAAGTTTAATTTCTTATCAGTGTTTAAAAATTGGGAGATTTCTTCTAAAAAGCTGGTATTCCAATATCTTTTGGAGAATTTGGAGATGTGGCTACAGCATCAGCTATAGCTGAGCGGGTTTCCATGCTGCTGTCTCTCAAGGGGTCTCAGGAGCTTCAGTCCTGCTCCCTTTTCTCACCAGCCATGGTGGCAGGCCCTGCCTCCCCAGGAAAACTGATGATTCGCTACAGGTGGAAAGGAAGAGGCGTGTAAAGAAACACCTCCTTCTATAAAGACATGCAAACTCAGAGGACACCCAGCCCTGAAAACTCTTCATGGTGCTACTGTTGTGTATTCCAAGGGCAGGGGAAGGGGACGCCAGGACTGCTTTCACCACCCCAGAAGGGAGGTGCCTCCCAAAACACGAGGCCGTTGCTCTCATTTCCTCCCCAAACAGACGACTTCTGACTGCCTACAAAATCAGTTTGAGTCTAAGCAAGAACCCTGAACCGCAAACTGCTCAGCGAGGGCAGAAGCCAAGTATCCATTGACAACAGGAATTCTTTTGAAAGTCTCTTGGGTAACTGGTGGCGATGTTCTGATTTGGGTCAACTTGGAAGAGTTCAGTGTGAAATCAATCTTCCCCTCCTCTCATTTCCCATCTCTCCCCTATTAAGTCTTTGTGGATCACTGGC
Organism: Cervus canadensis; assembly: GCF_019320065.1. Taxonomy (NCBI): domain Eukaryota; kingdom Metazoa; phylum Chordata; class Mammalia; order Artiodactyla; family Cervidae; genus Cervus; species Cervus canadensis. The sequence continues at coordinate 56,999,365 of NC_057393.1, read as the reverse complement.
TGTGGGGCCGTAAAACCCTACCAGGCCTGCTAATCACCAGAGGAGGGGGGTCAGAGCGAACGACAATAAACCGATAAAGAGAACCATAAAACTAAAGACCGTGGCTCTTGCAGTCTCGCGGGGGCACAAGAGGGTCCAGGGGAGTTAACGCCAGTTGCACATTTACCTTCTAGACATTGAACCTGATGAATCCCAAGACTTTCCGTGATCTTTCTAAGCCCATGGGAGCTCAGACCAAGGAAAGGAAGCTGAAATTCATCCAGAGGTTTAAAGAGGTTGAGAAGACTGAAGGTGAGTAGATCCCAGCTTGATTTTTTTCTACAATGCTCTTTATCTGAATGCCTTGAAGTGAGAGCTGATAATGATTTAGGTGTCATCTAGCCTACAAACAAATTACATTAGGATAGAGAACTCCCAAATCCAGCAGTCTGCACCCTGGTTGCCTGTGAGAATCACTCGAGAAACTCGTTAAAAATGTTAATGTCTGGGTCCCACCCCTGGAAATCATGATTTAAATAAGTCTGTGATGGGGTGCACTCCAGGTGATTCCAACAGGAAATCAGGACTGAGAACTGTGCTGCCAAAGTGCTTAAACACCTCCATTCCCAGGGGCAGGGAAATGACATCCGTTCAGCCCTTTCTGTGTACAGACCAGCCTGCATTCATACATACAATGGTCCATTTTAAAGAGAAGGAAATTGGAACTCAGACTTCAAGCAATTCACTCAAGGTCATAGCCTCTAAATTGCGGAGCCTGTATCCATCTGGTTCTAGAGCCTAGTTCCCAAATCCTGTTCATTCCCACATTCCCTTTACAATTTTACTCCCTTCACAGGCCAGCTGCACTCTTAGCGCCTTACTGTTTTTCTTTAGATCTGTTCACCTTTTACACTTCAATGGATGTATTTTAAAGAGAAAATTTTCTGTCATATATTTGATGCCAGCTATACTGGTTTTCTCAAACACTTTGAAATAAAACATGAAACTACTAAAATAAGGAACATCTATCCGTGAGCCATAAATGATTACCTCATGTGCCGGAGGCAGCCCGTTTCAGAAGGCTCACTCAGCCCCGAAGCCCTGCCTTTGGTGAGCAGGTTCTCAGCAGGCTGAGGTTCTGCATCCCACACTGCCCTGAAGGCCCCTGCCCACCCCCCAGGACCCCCGCGATGTGCAGGACTGATACTCAAGCTTGTTGGGGGAGATGGGAGGGGTGGGCAGGCCACAGGCGGGGATGCAGCCCAGCCACGTGCTTTCATTGCAGGAGACATGACCGTCCAGTGCCACTACTGCACTCACTATTCCTCAGCCATCATTGTCGCCTCCTATCTGGTCCGGATGCCGCCCTTCACCCAGGCCTTCTGCTCTCTGCAGGTGAGCGCCCTGCTCCCCTACACACACACACAGCTAGCTCTTGCAGACTAAGAGCTAGGCTTGGATGAGGCAGGGACCCCCCTGCTAGAAATCCAGCCTTGAGCCCATGATTCTCACTTGCCGCTGGTTCCAGGACTCTGGACCATCCAGCTGAGGCAAGCTACTCTTCACAGACACACCACCATGTCTACCCAACAGTCTCACCAAAAAAACTGAAAAATAAGGAATGAGCTATGGGGGGAACATACTCAACATAAATAGGTTTTAGTGGGAAAGGAGAAACAGGAAGCTTGAAGACTTCCTTGCAGGTAAGGTAGGCAGTCAAAGGCTAGAAAAATAAACACAAAAAAGGAAGTATAAAAAGAATATCACTTGTGATGTCAGAATGCATAAAAACATGCTAAGTACAAGTTTGAAGGCTTAAAAGGACAAACAAATTATTTTTAATACTGAAATGAACAGCTAAACTGGAGAAGGAAACTCACCAAGTTGCCTACTCATAAATTAACAGAACATCATGCCAGCTTAGGGTTGCCAGATTTCACAAATAAAAATACAGGATGCCCAGGTAAATTTGAATTTCAGATAAACAATGGTTTATACTAAAAAATTATTGGCTGTTTATCTGAGATTTAAATTTAGCTGGACATCCTATATTTTACCTGGCAGTCCAATACAGGCTGGAAGCAGGCCAGTCTGACCTTGAGTGAATGCTAGTGTCAAGACACATGGAACAGCTGGAACAAAGTGCCTCATGGGAGGCTGGTATGTTTTTCTCTCTCTTTCCCTCTAACTCTACCACCGGGATCTTGAATTAAGGTTATCCAGGGGCACAAGGGTTGACTGGGGAGAGCCATGGGTATCCCAGTTGCAGGTAGCTGGCTCGGCCAATTCCAAAGAGAACACAGCACAGCATCCAAGCTTAGGGTCTCTCTTGATCGAGGCCTTTTAAGGGTCCTACACAGAGGAAGACATGGCCATGGAGGGTAACAGGCTGCTGAACTTTCAGGGACTCACTCTGACAGCCAAGCTTCACCAAAGAAAAAGCATGAGTGTCCCAGGAATTGTGTAGTCTGACTTCACCAGCAAGTTCACTCCTTAAAGTTACTCAGATGACCTTGACCCCAAGACAAAAGGCCACTCTGGGTCAGCCCTAAAGCCATCATCTGGGCCCTGGGTAGGAACAAATAGGCAAGGTCAAGGCTTTCTCCCCAACCAGCAGCAGACCCCTCCTGTCTTCTGTTTCTTGGCACAGTCCCCTCTCTCCTTGAAGGCATGGATTGTCTAGACGTTATATAACCCACCTCCCTGGAAATTAACTCAAAAATAACAAGCGTGCTTCCCCTGAGCCTTTCTCAGGCAACAAGCATTTTAAGTAAGTTTGGTTTGGAGAACAAATGGCCCCTGAGCTATTTATTCCCCATGCCAGGAATCCCATCCAGCTGCTCATCATCAATCCACGTGGAGTGATGAGCCCGCTGACCGTGATGGCCCTGCCTCCCATGACGATTTTCCACCCAGGGAGCTCTAGGTGCTTCAGAAGTTTCCCCTCACCCCTTCAGTCTCACCAAGTATACAGCCCCATCTCTACCTGTTACAAACGGTCAGCTCACAGAGAGACGAGGCAAACTGAAATAGAAACATCGAGCTGTGAGATTTACATCCCACAGTTATTTTATTTTATTTCTGCATGTTATTTTACTCTGGAAATGAGGATTAATTATGCACATCTCACTGAGCCATTGAGACTAAAGGAGGAAATGTGGGTAAAGCCCCTAGCTCAGGGCTGATGCCATGAAGGGGATCAATCATCCTTGTTCCTGTCTCCCTCCCGCCGTCAACCAGATCTCATCTGAGCCAGCCTGAACTGGTGCAAGCTGCCCCGCTCTGGTTTAAGCTAATTCAAGACAGCCTGGACTGTGTCAAAGTATTCCAAATGGTGTGAGCCAGATGAAACAGGTGTGCTGCCAACCTATTGGGTTAAAGCCATTTTGAAGCTAGTCACATGGGTCTGAGCTTATTCTAGCCAGTTTGGTCCAATGGCGACCAGCCCAAACTGGTTTGAGATGGTCTAAACCAGTGCAATTTCATTTGCTTTCACATGGCACCAACGCAATCATATTAGCTTGAGTTCTTTTGACTCCAGTGCTGACGTCTGATGTGACTCCTGGTTTTTCTGGGTTCAACTCTCTCTGGGACACATTGGCTCATCCCAGTTGAAATCTCCATGATGCTTCTGAATTGGTTTCTCCTCCTGACTTTGAACTGCCTCTTCTAGTAGGTCACAACCAGTCCAGGCCTTGGAACCAGCCAAAGAACCAACTGACTCTGCTTTTCCCTTATCATAAAAAAGAAACTGTAATCTCTAGGGAATGAATACAACAGCTACATCTGAGGGGAATGTGTGTGGCTCCCATCTGGGAGTCCTGGGGCCTGCACAGACTTCCTTAGGAACTATCTCGTATCTTCCTGGAGTCAGGCTTCTCCCTCCATTCCACTCTGCCTCCTGGGGACAGACTTGTTTCTTCTTAAAAGACTTTTGCTCCACCTCTGTGTGGTGACAAGGAAAGGAGCCTCCCTACATTCTCAGCAGCCTGAGACTTCTAGCCTCCATCCCCAGCATGGATCTCAGAGTGGAAAAGTGGAAGAAAGGTGGAGAGGTGCAGAATCCAGGCAACGAAGCCTTTCTCACTCATCTGGAGAGCAGGGACATGAGTATGTCCAGTATCTCCAGAGCAGGAACACATGCAGGAGTCAGCAGAAGAAAGTGCACACTCTTGTTCTGGATGAAACAAAGTCTGCCTCTGAGCTATTACGTGACTGAACCACAGGGACGCACTTGATCCATGGCTGGGCCAGAATGGCTTTGGTGTGGAGACGGGGTGCCTATGCACTCCCCCTGTGGTCTGATGGAAAACAGGTACAGCATTCTTTGGGCTGTAGCCTGCCCACTGGGCACTGTGCAGAGGGGTGTGGACAGCTTAAGAATGGCAGTGTGGCATATTCTGATCCTAAGAATAAGGTTTCTTTTATTCTTTTCACATTTAAATCTTATCAAGTCTTATTAAACTTTATTAGGCTGGTCTTAGAATTGATGTCTACCTCTACTGTTGCTGTGTTTGCTTTTCTGCCTCAAACCTGTTATTACAATGATCAGTTCAGTTCAGTTCAGTTGCTCAGTCGTGTCCGACTCTTTACGACCCCATGGACCACAGCACACCAGGCCTCCCTGTCCATCACCAACTCCCAGAGTCTACTCAAACTCATCTCCATTGAGTCAGTGATGCCATCTAACCATCTCATCCTCTGTCGTCCCCTTCTCCTCCTGCCTTCAATCTTACCCAGCATCAGGGTCTTTTCAAATGAGTCAGCTCTTTGCATCCGGTGGCCAAAGTATTGGAGTTTCAGCTTCAGCATCAGTCCTTCCAATAAACACTTAGGACAGATCTCCTTTAGGATGGACTGGTTGGATCTCCTTGCAGTCCAAGGGACTCTCAAGAGTCTTCTCCAACACAACAGTTCAAAAACATCAATTCTTCAGTGCTCAGCTTTCTTTATAGTCCAACTCTCACATCCGTAGCCTTGACAAGATGGACCTTTGTTAGCAAAGCAATGTCTCTGCTTTTTAATATGCTGTCTAGGTTGGTCATAACTTTCCTTCCAAGGAGTAAGTGTCTTTTAACATCATGGCTGCAGTCACCATCTGCAGTGATTTTGGAGTCCCAAAAAATAAAGTCAGCCACTGTTTCCACTGTTTCCCCAACGATAACCTCTTATAATCCAGAAAATACAGTACATGAACACTGTGACCTGGGTGGGTGCACATGCAAGCCGTGTGACTCAGGCTCCCGCTAGTGATGTACTTATCCCCACTCCCTGGGGTGTGAGGCTGCTGTCTACCGAGCTTGCTTCCCTGGATGCTGTGATCTTGGGAACCTTGCCTGCAGGGAGCCAGTGTCTGTGAGCCTTCAGACAGTTGAGCAACCAGGAGGCCACACCAGGCTGGGGCCACAGCACAGGCCCCCATTTCCACCCTGGCAAGAGTACGGGCTGCTCTCAGGCCTGAGCTGGGAGATCCAGTCTGGGCGGGGCAGAGCAAGGCAGCCAGCGCCCCAGCAAGGGCACAGTGCCACCTCCACTGCCACTGCTGCATTTAATAAGAAACTGAAATCAAGTGCTGTGTTAATTAAGTCACAGCCCATGTGAAGTCAGCTGTTACCAGCAGTGGGGAAGAATTTTCTGAACCACCTGAGGCGAGGCGACTGCTTTTGTGTAAGACATATGCCAACTGCAGAGAGGACCGAGGGCTCTGGGCAGCACTGGGCACAGGCCTTTCACCTGGGGGCTCTGTGAATGCCAGCCCCTCGTGGAGTTGTGTCCATAATAAAGGTGTAATTGTTATTACCCTTGAAATGCCTATCCAGGGACACAGGTGCACATAGATTCCGTGTCCTCATACAAAAGGAATAGCTCCTTCAATACAAAAACTCCTTTCAAGGTGTTTGCAGTTTTAACCAATGCACTGTAATCATGAACCTTACTCTGATTTTAACTCCTGTCAAATATTCAGCAACAGTGCAAAGTGGAACTTGTCAGTCACTTCTTCCTGCATTCAGTTCAGTTCAGTTCAATTGCTCAGTCGTGTCTGACTCTTTGCGACCCCATGAACCGCAGCATGCCAGGCCTCCCTATCCATCACCAACTCTGGGAATCCACCCAAACCCATGTCTATTGAGTCAGTGATGCCATCCAGCCATCTCATCCTCTGTCGTCCCCTTCTCCTCCTGCCCTCAATCTTTCCCAGCATCAGAGTCTTTTCCAATGAATCAGCTCTTCGCATCAGCTAGCCAAAGTACTGGAGTTTCAGCTTCAACATCAGTCCTTCCAATGAACACCCAAGACTGATCTCCTTTGATTCATCTCTTAGTAAAATTGAGCACCTCTTAAAGCATTTTAATTGAGACAGATACTTAGGATTGTATTATTTCTGACCCCTTCAACGTTGGAAATATTCTTCTGGTGTCTTTACATATGAATGATGTTGGCTGGGCATAGACTGTAAGCTTTTGCCTCAGAAACCTACGGACTTAGTTGCCTTGTCTTTTGGCTTTAATGTCACCTGGGAAATCTTCTGCCAATAAGAAGTAGCTCCTCTGTTGATAAGAGTAACCTTGCTATTAATTTTTTTGGTCTGTTTGGATACTTGGAGGATTCATTAATCTTAATATTCAGAAATATCTGCAGGATAGATTTAGGAGCATGTCTGGGCCCAGAAATTCTCTCTGACCACCCTGTTTCCATCCAATCTCTGGACCCAATCTGATTGTTGCTTGATTATGTTTTGGACTTTCCTTATGGGGACTCTCTGTAAACCTTGACTGTGCTTCTCTGCCTTACTTCTCTCCTTTCCTCCTTCTGACTTCTCTTCGTTATCTCCTTCCTTCCCTTCCTGAGACTGAAGTCCTGATGGGACTCCTTGCTGGCAGCCACCAGAGTCTGTGTCAACCCACAGACTTTGTAACTCATGTGAGTTACAAAGCAGCTCCACTTTTCCTTCCAGGGAATTCGGCGTTTCTTTTGTATCGCAAAAGTGAGCAAACCCATTAATTTTGAAACAAATGTATGCAAATACATTTATTAATATAGGAAATAGGAAAATCAGTTATTGCTTCCTTTATAAATAATACAGGCTTAAGTTTTAAAGATATTGCTTTTGCTAAAATGCATTAGACAGCTGTGAAAAAAATAACATTTTTCTTTGTGGTAATATCTTTAACCAGATTTGTAGCACTAACAATATTTCCCATGTATATATTATTTTTATTTAATACAGGTAATCTTTTTATTACCAAATCATATTGTTTCTCAGGAGATTACCATCAGCACTCATAAAAGCTGCAAAAGGAAAGCGGAACGACGAGGCAGCATCCATCTCCCTCCGATGCAAGGCTCTGGCTGCAGATTAAATACACAAAGCTCTTAATACATTTCAATGAGTCACTTGTTAGGGGCAGATTTATTTAGAAACACCCCCTCCACCATTTTGTTTCCATTTCAGTTTGAATCTGAGAGTGGGCTTCGTCCCCTAATTTTGCCGTTGTTTAGTCACTAAACAACCTGTCCGACTCTTTTGTGACCCTGTGGACTGCAGCCCGCCAGGCTCCTCTGATCATGGAATTTCCTAGGCAAGAATACTGAAGTGGCTTGCCATTTCCTTGTCCAAGGAATCTTCCTGACCCAGGGATCGAACCTGCATCTCCTGCATTGGCAGGCGGGTTCTTTACCAATGAGCCACCTGGGAAGCCCTTGCCTAATTGCTTAAAACCAAGAACAAAACAATCTTGGAGAAAAGCCACATCTTTCAGCTGCCCAAATACTGTGTTTGGCTGAAACCCCACTGGGTTTCTTGGTGTCCTCGACCCTGTGCAGAGAATGCTAGCGTTTTCTTTACACTTCGTCTGCCGCTGATGATGGGAAACCTCAGTCCCTGAAGAGAGAAGGGAGCTGATGGAGCAGCGGAGGGCACTAGCAATTTGAGTTCTATCCCTTTGTTCTTTGGGCCACATGTGCCCTCTGCAGAGGTTGGCAAAAGAAAGGCTAGTTCTGGCGGAACAAAAAAGGCCCAGTTACAATGGGGACAAGTGAATTACTGAATCCCAGAGAGGAGTTGTCCCTTGGGCATCCCTAAACTTAAGCCAACAGACCCAAATCCCAGCTTCAGAAACTCTCTCTTGAAGCCCCTCTGCCCACAGCGTCTTCAGTCGTCCAACTGGGACATCTCTGTCTCCTCCCGAACCCCAAGATCACATGCTGAATGAGGGTAGTGTCAACTGAAGCGATATGACAATTCACGTGAGAGGCACAGAGACTCCAAGGAAGGAATTTGAGCTTGGCTCAGCTGCCGATCTCAGGACTGCGTGGACCCATCTGTGGCAATGGGCCTTGGAAACAAGGTTGACCCTCATGCAGCACCATATGCTTCCAGCACTCCATCCTCAGATCAGTCCCCTCTTGTCAAGGCTGCTGTGTTACACATCACCAGGGCCCTACCTGACCTGCTTTCCAGGCCTTGCCCTCAGCTCAGAACATCACTGTTTTCTCCATCACCAGGCTTGCCGTCTCACCAGGGGTTGACTTCTCCAGGAAACTTTCCCGCACATAGACTGTCTGACCCACTCCTTGTACTTTGACTCAGAGCTAACCCTCAGTGAGTGTGTCAAGTGGTCAGACGAATGACTGTGGTTTTCCTGTCTCTGATCTGAACCCCAATTTCTAAACCAGGGAAACATTGCTCCCTTAATCACAGTAGACCATGCATCCTCCGTGGAAGCTCTGGTGCAGGGTTCCAGTGAATGGTCAAGGTGATTAGATGCTTGAAGAAACAATTGCCCACGTGTGTGGCCTGATGTGTGCACATGTGTGGGGGAGTGAATGAAAGGGCCTAAAGGCGAAACCCATGTCTCGGGGACAGAGTGGATGAAGAGGGCCCACTCTAGTGACGTCTGTGCACCCCAAGTTATCACCACACAGTTGATCATATCACCCCTTTTCTGCTTAGGGCGGAAGCTTCGATGTGGCAGATAGAATGTTCCACAGTGTGAAGAACGCGTGGGAATCGGCCTCCAGAGAGAACATGAGTGATGTCAGAGAGCTGACCCCGGAGTTCTTCTACCTGCCTGAGTTCCTGACCAACTGCAACGCCCTGGAGTTCGGTGAGCGGAGCAAGGCTCCGGGGCCGGACAGCTTGTGGGTCATGACATCAGTATCTTTGCTAAGCGACCCCACACACAGGCCCACACCAGACCAGTCTGGTGGGCAGATGAGAGCGAGGCCTCCGCTGGGTGGTGTCACTTGATGAAGAGGTAGGAGCCAAGGAAGTACCTAGCCCCAGGGTGCAGACCACCAACCACAGTTCTACCCAGGACCGCCCGCCGAGAGTCCCCAAGGCCCCAGTCTGCAGCAAGATGGCAGCTAGAGAGCAGGAGCCCCTGCTGACAGCCAGGCCTGGCACTGCCCTGCTGAATGCCTCAGGCAAGCCCGGCCCTTCTCTGCCCCATTTTCCCACAAGTCCCACAAGGGGGTTAACCCGTGAGCAGGACCCAGATGTGCTGCATCTCCCAGCACGGGCTGCTGGGGTGCCCACGGGCACCTTGGTGGCTCCTTCTCTTTCCTCCCCTCCAGACCCTACAGCAGAGTGAGCCATGCTCTCTCAACCACTGCTTTAGGGGAAGGACATAAATTTCAGGAAGCCACAGCAGGCAGGCCCTGGCAGCTACACGTACTTTGGGAGCCTCCACTGTGAACCTCAGGGTGACTTGTGGAGGGGATGTGGTCAGAACCCCCTGAAGGGCATGGTCCTCCCCACCCAGAGGTGAGGGGTGAATCACCCACTCTGAGGAGGCCCTTGGGAGCCAGCGCGGTGCACATGTGTGCTCTGGAGCCCCTCTTCCTCAGGGGGCCTCCTTCCTCTAAACCGCGCACATGGGCCTGCACCTCAAGCCAGACCAGGGGCAGGCCCAGGAGAGCTGCCTCAGGCACTCACCTCCTGAGTGGTGGTCTGCAGACAGAACACCAGCAGGGCATTTAAAGCATCCCCAGGCCCAGCCCATCGACTCTGAGCTCGTGGGACTTCGTGGCCTTGGCAGTGTTCACATTCTCAGATGCTTCACTTGTTTTAGATGAGAGCTTGACAAATATAAAGGGTAGTTCCTACAAGTTGTGATGAGACCATGAAAGGAGTGAGTCTGAACCAATGAAGCCAAGAGGAGGGTCCCAACTGGCCTGGGGTGAAGGGGGCACAGCGGGGAGGGCACCGGTTCTCCTTGGCAGTGGAGGCTGGTTCTCTGCTGGAGGGGAGGTGCTCAGCGGCAGATAGAGCCTTCAAGCCCAGGACCAGGGATCTGCAGGGAGGTCAGGAAAACAAGTGTGGCTATTATGCACCTACTGTATGCAGGCCCTTTTTAAGGCACTGAGGATTCAGTTGGGTGTCCTGGGGCGGATCACCTGGAAGGTGTTAATATTCTTTGCAGGGACAGGGGAGGGATAGAAAAGAATAGATAAATAAGTGAAACACTGTTCAATGCTGAGGAAGTCCTGTAAGGAAAGAAGGCAGGAAAATGGTTCAAGGTGCCCCAGCGGCCATGTGTGACTCGGGTCTCCAGGAAGGACCCTCCTGAGGAGGTGACAGGTGTGAGCTGAGACTGAATGAGGGGAAAAGCCAAGCCAGCCCTGCAGGCCAGAGAGAGGGGAAAAGGATGCTTTCACCCCAGTTGCACTTGTGGGCCCTGGAGCGTTTCAGAAAGGCTATAGCTAGTATTTACTGAGCAGCCATCATATGCCTGGAACTATTCTAAGCATGTTATGTGTATTTTCTCTTCTGATCCTTATGCCAGCTTAGGAGGTAATAGGTAGGAAAGTGACTCCCCAAGAGGCTAAGCAACTTGCTAAAGGCTGTGTGGCTAATGGGGAGGACGGAGACTCGGGCTTGAATCCAGGCTCTTCTTCTTGGTGTCTGGGGAAGCTCCCTCTGAAAACCTTCTGTCTTCACTTTAAAAGTGGAGAGAAAATGCGTAAATTATCGAGTTGAATGAAGAGTCAATAAGATGATGTGTGCCAAGCACCTAGCACAGTGCCCTGGCATAGAGTGAGATGCTCAAAATACAATCGCTTTTACTGTTGCTGTTATTATCTTATTGTTTTAGCGCTGTATAAAAAAGCACCTCCATGAAAAGGCATAGAGTGAGGGGAGGGAAATTTACCAACAATGATGACACAGCCATTTTATGCACGGGCACTGCTTGGAAGTGAGGAGGGTCTTATGGAGGCCCAAAGGCTTAGAATCCAAGAAGGAGTATTTCAGGCAGATAGCGTGGGGTCACTTCCAACAGAGGAGAGAGGAAGCAGTGCAGTCTATGCAGGAATCCTGGTACCAGACAGCACAGTGTTTACACACCCCTGACTCCTAACCACTTTGGCTTCCCAGTTACCCAAAGACCTGCTGTCTCCCACCCTATTCAGGCTGCATGCAGGACGGAACAACGCTGGGGGATGTTCAACTCCCTCCCTGGGCTGATGGAGACCCCCGGAAATTCATCAGCCTGCACAGACAAGTGAGTTGAGTGGGGTCATGGCAGACTCCCTGGTATCCTGAATGAGGACCTCGGTATGCCCTCAGTGTCCATAGAGGCTTTCTGTCTGACTGGAGGGCTGTGATAAATACTTCTGAATATGTCTAGAGAACTCAGAAAAGGGACTGGGCCCCATGCCCTGGGTTGGCAAGAAAAAGCTTGGGTTCTGGGCTCTTTTAAGAGCTCCATTAGGCTTTGCCCTTGTGCCAATTTATTGTGGGACTCATGAGGGGAGCAAATGCAGATTCTTGTTAGATGGAGGGCAAGTCAGTGCCCTTAGCCAACCCCACAGTCAAGGCCAAGCCCTGGACTGTATTGCCCAGTATAGATCAGAGAGGGGCTAGAGGCCTCAAGCGGTTCCCACTGGCCAAAATATTTGCCAGGACCAGGGAGGACTTGGTTTATGACTCAGAAAGACTGATGTGGGTACAGGCCACAGGTCATCTGGGGACAACATATGTTCAACATCATTAGTCATCAGGGAAACATACACTAAACCATAAGATGCTACTACGTAGTCACAACAATGGCTAAATTTAAAAATATTGCAAAATCCAAGAGTCAAGCAAAGATGTGGAGCAACAAGAATTCATCATGCATTGCTGGTGGGGAAAAATGGTACAACCACTTTGAACAAGAACTTCTTATAAAGTTGAAGATGCATTTACCATATCGCTCAGCAATTCCATTTGTATGTATTTACCCAAGAAAGATGGAAACACCACAGAAGAGTTTGTACATAAATATTCATCAGTGTTATTTATACTAGTCAAAAACAAAAAACAACCCAAATGCCTATAACCATAAATGGCTAAGCGAATGATACACCCACATGATGAAATCTTACTTAGCAATAAAAAGGGACAGATAATGGATACATGAAGCAACATGAATGAATCTCAAAAGCATTGTCCTAAGCAAAAGAAGCCAAACCCAAAGATATATACTATGGGATTCTATTTTTGTGAGATGTTAGAAAAGGTAAACTAAAGGGACAGAAAGCAGATCAGATCAGGAATTACTAAGTTCTGAAGTAAGAGATAAACAAGGAGAAGAAAACTTTTTGAATTGATATGAATATTCTATATCTTGATTATAATGTTGATTATGTCACTGAATGCAGTTTTCAGGACACATTAAGTTGCGCATTTATGGAAAATTTTATTATATGTAAATTATACCTAAAAAAGGAAAAAAACCTGGGGGCAAGCCTAACTGGTAACAAAGCTGTGTCTTCTCCTCTGTCCTTCTCCTTTGGTAAGGAGAGAGTTCTTCCCTGGTTAATCCTTGTCCCTGGAAATTCAGTAACAGCAGTCCTCACACCTCCTATGGCATTACCCACGTGTGGTCTTCTTAAAAGCATTATGGTCATATGCATCAGAAAACTAACCAAGCCCAGATGACCTGACTTTCCCAAGTCAGCATCAACAGGGAGCCCAGCCAATTCCAAATGACTGTCTTTGGGTTCTGGAGACCAACCTTTGGATTTGGGCTCTACTCAGCAGAAACGAATGGTGAACCAGAAATCAAAACACTGGCCCACATTTCCTCTTGCTTAAGGTTATTTTATGGACTGGATGGGCCACTAGCTTGAGGCAGGACTGCGTGGTCCTTAGAGGGACTGCACATCCTGCTTAGTGCTCATCCAGCCCAGGGAGGCATCGCTTATATTTCCTGTGCTGAGAGAGCATCCTGAACCACATGCCCCCTCCTGATCTGGGCAGAGGGCCCACGAGTCCATGAGACCCCTGTGTTTCTCATGCTCTTTGGGTTTTGGTTCCAGGCTTTGGAAAGTGATTTTGTCAGTGCCAACCTGCACCACTGGATAGACCTCATTTTTGGGTACAAGCAGCAGGGGTCAGCCGCAGTGGAGGCTGTTAATACCTTCCATCCCTACTTCTATGGTGACAAAATGGACCTCAGCAGCATCAGCGACCCCCTCATCAGAAGTACCATCCTGGGGTTCGTCAGCAACTTTGGACAGGTGCCCAAACAGGTACAACATACCATGATTTTTGTCTTACTTTCTCAAAAGAGTGTGTGCAGGGTGAGCTTGGATGGAAGAGAGAGTGAGAAGTAGGTGAGGACTGGAGAGATAAAATGGCCTGCAGTCACCTCCCTATGCTTTTAATTGCTGTTGTCATGCAGTCACTCAGTTGTGTCCGACTCTTTGCAAGCTCATGGACTACAGCAGGCCAGGCTTCCCTGTCCTCCACTATCTCCAGGAATTTGCTTAAGTTCATGTCCATCGAGTCCATGATGCTATCTAACCATCTCATCCTCTGCCACCCTCTTCTTCTGGGACTTTAATATCAAGGTTTAACTCTCCGTAACCCACTGACGTCAAGGGAGGTGATGATATCATTAACAATGATGAAGGCTGCATCCATCTGTGACCCATGTGACAGACACTATGATAAATACACAGTATTTAATTCTTTATATAGGTTTGTTGTGAAGATTAACCAAGTGCGTGAAAGTGTCTGAAATATGATTAACGTTCAAAAAATGTTATTCGTGTGATTCCCTCATTAAATCCTCTCTTAAGTTCTGAGTATGGGGATTATACAGATCAGGAAACTGAGGCTCAGAGAGGCTAAATAAATAACTTGCCTACACTTGCACCATTAGCAGGTGTCACCAGTGAGACCTTACCCCATCTGGCCGGCTCCAAAAACTACACTATATTGGCCCCACTGTGAGAGCATCCAAGCTCTGCCCTCAGGGTCCCTGGGCCTTTTGCTCCACCAGCTCTATCTGCATCAGGGCAGTCCCATAGAGATGTGAGACTGTGCGTTCACAATGACATCTTGAGGCCTATTTGGCTGATCCCAGCCCCATTCATGGAGAAGGCAATGGCAACCCACTCCAGTGTCCTTGCCTGGAGAATCCCAGGGATGGGGGAGCCTGGTGGGCTGCCGTCTATGGGGTCGCACAGAGTCAGACACGACTGAATCGACTTAGCAGCAGCAGCAGCAGCAGCCCCGTTCATGTTCAAGCTTCCATTTGATGTAGAGATTTTTTCCCCCAAGCGCAATCATTTGGAGGGAGAAGCATGGCCCCACGGACTAAGCAGTCAGGAACCACACCAGAAAATGAATACATAGGCCCAGCCAACTTGAGACCATCCTGGGCAACAACCTTCCCCATCTGTAACCATGAGGCTTGGATGGGCTCATCTAATAACATCTCTTCTGTCTGGCCTTACTGTGACTTGCTCAGGTTCACTCAGCTCCTAGGTAAGGGGAATGTGGAAAGGCCTGAGGGTGACTTGGAGAATGGAACGTATATGCAAATGTGGGTTTGGCCAAGGAAGGCTTTGTAGAAAGGAGAGAATTTCAGGAAAAAAAGCTAGAGTAGCTAAACAGTTTCATTTCTTTAATTTTAAAAATATTATACTAGAAATAAATAATTTGAAGTAGTAGTCCACAAGCAAAAATATGTTAATATCAGTAGGATCATGGAATGTACACTCTTTAAATTCTGATTTTAAGTAAGGAGATATTATATTCCATAATGTCTTACGGAAAAACTCGAACAATCTTTTTGACCAACCCAATATGAGCTTCTAAAAAATATTTCTAAAATAATTATCAGAATTAGAATTCCCCAGGTGGTCCCAGCTTGAAGACAAGATTAAATGCTTTGGGACCATTCACTGTTGCAACAAGGGGCTGTGCCTGCGAAAGCCGTTACAAGGGTCCAGCCTGTGGAGCTTTCGTTAGTCTGATGTGCGTGAAGAACATTCTTTAATGCTCATTTAAAAGTCATCATTCTGATTTCTGTTTGTATTGATCACCCACTCGACTTCTAGATAGTCTAGCATCTGGTCAAGGGGTGTAACCAAGGCTGCTCTGAGGTCCCGGGGCTGCCTGCTGAGCTCCACCTCAGTCTCAGCCAAGGCCAGTTCCACCCCCTGTCATGGCGCCCAGGGATATTTCCATCTGGAAGCAGAACACTGTGCTGCTGGCTAAAGAAACCAGCCTAGCACGAGCCCAGTCGGGGAGGGAGGGTGGAGAGCTGGAGCAGGCCTCAACTGCATTCTCTAGCCCAGCACCAAGGATTCTGCCAGGCAGCCTGGCTTTGCACTTCAGACTGTGTCCAATCATGCAAAAAGTTTGGCATTAAGGACAATTTGAGAGATCTAAGAAAAATGAAAATAAGAAAGGCCGCTAATGGGGTTTGCCTGTGTTCTTTAGAATACTTGAATGGTTGCTATTAAAGAATTCTGTGTTGATGCCCAGATGGATGGGCCTGCAGAGAATTTATAAAGAAAAAGAGAAAATATGAGAAATAGCTCAAACAAATGAAGAGAGACGTGATCTAGGGAGGAAAAAGTGTCATTCTGACGCTGTAGCATGAAAGGTAGCTCTCCCAGGGACCAGAGGCTCCTCAGGGGGCTCATCATTTGCTCAAGCAGCTTGGAGAAGAAGACAGATTTGGCTTCCAAGAGAGTTCTCCACCAGCCCCGCACCATGGCCTTGAGAAAGTAGCTGCCCGTGACTGAGCCCCAGGCCACTCCCCTGCAACATCCAAAGGTTGAACCAGATGATTCTGTTTCAGCTCACCTCAGTCAGGAGCAAGCTCAGCCCCAGCAGCGCCCAGGGCAGAGGTATAGCTGGGACTTGCCCAAGGATGACTCCCCTTCTGTCCATCTGTCCTAACAACTGACACGGTGCGTGTCTGTCTGCTTGCCTCTGCAGCTTTTTACTAAACCCCATCCAGCCAGGACTGCTGCAGGGAAGCCTTCCCCTGGGAAGGACGTCTCCACACCAGCCAGCCTGCCTGGGCACCCGCAGCCCTTTTTCTACAGCCTGCAGTCGCTGAGGCCCTCCCAGGTCACAGTCAAAGGTGAGCACCTGGTCCTACTTTGTGTGGTGTCCTGTCCCGCAGTTGTCCCTCCAGTGACTGGTGTTCCTCTGGAGGTTCAGGGGTGCAGACTGGGGCAAAGGTTTGGGGTCTGACTGCCCAACTGTGTCTCCAGTCATATCAGGAGTCTGGGGAGGCCTCTGCTCTGGAAGTGTCTGGGGCCACCTCTGTTATATACCCTGACTTCTGAAGACCCACCGGTCGAATGTCTGTTGAGACAAACACTCCTCTCTCTTTCATGTGCACACACATCTATCAATACACACACACACACACACACACACACACACACACACACACACACACACAGACCCCTCCTCACCTCCAGAAAAGTGAAAGTAAGAAAGGCTGCTAAAGGGGTTTGCTCTTTGGAATACTCAGATGGCTGCTATTAAAGAATTCTGTGTTGATGCCCAGATGGATGGGCCTGCAGAGAATTTATAAAGAAAAAGGGAAACTATTAGAAGAAATAGCTCAAGATTGCAGCCCCCTCTCTGGGTCCCGGTCGCTGTTGCTCCTGACCACGCAGGTGGGCCTGCAGCCACTAGCTAAGGGCATGCGCATGAGGCAGATGGCCCCAGTGCAGGTCCCAGCCCTGCTTCCTAGAGGGACTGGGTGTGTATGAAGTCCATCCTGGGGCCTCAGTGCATTGGGGATGTCTACCTGGAACAGCTTTCTGGTCCCAAGGAGTATAAGGTCAGGTTTGTCAGGGTTTCTTCTCTTGAATCCAACAACAGTGTCCTTGGCACCTCCAGCCCTGCTAGACTTGATGCCTGGAAGGTGCAGGAAGGACAGAGCCCCTGGCCCCCCGGCTCCTCTGGCTTTGAGCCATCTGCCCTGACAGCCTCGGTTCCTCTTCCCCTGGTATCAACCCATAAGAGACACTAAAGACCTGCATGGCCACACACTTCATGTATGTGTTAAGTCTGGGGAGAGACCCAGGGCCCGGGGACCCAGCTTGGGGCCAGAGTGTAACCTGGCCCCTAGAGGGAGGCCCAGGATGGAGGTACCAGGACAAGGAGTGGCTCCTGCCTGGGTGGGTGTTTGCCAAGTCTGGGTGGGCTGTGCATGGCTCATCTCTGGGCCCAGCTAAAGCAGGTGTTGTCCTTTGGCAAATAAATTCCTCCCTACTGACTGGGGAGCAGATATGTACCTCTTCTCTCTAGGCTCGGAATCCCCAAAAGGAGCCATCGGCCACATCGTTCCTACGGAGAAGACCATCCTGGCCGTGGAGACAAACAAGATGCTGCTGCCTCCACACTGGAGCAGGACCTTCAGCTGGGGCTTTGACGACTTCAGCTGCTGCCTGGGCAACTACGGCTCTGACAAGGCGAGTGGTGTCAGGGTGCAGGGTGGCCCCAGGGCCTCAGCCTGCTATTGGTTGGGGCAGAGGTGGTCAGGAGACCGGCGAGCCCAAAGCAGCCACAGCTGCCCACACCCCCACTTCCTCCACCCTGTGCCCCCAGCCTGGGGATGAGAGGGTTTGAGCAACCGTGCCAAGAGCCCAGTGGGCTAAGCCTTCCCGCATGTTACCAGAAGTTGAGCTTGTAAGTAGACATGCTGTCACCTCTGCAGTGTTCTCCACTGCTGGCTGGTCACTTGGCTGCAGTGAGAAGGCCCAAATTGTCATTCAGTTTGGGTGGAAAGAAAGTCTTAGGGGCTCCTCTGGCCCCTGCTCTGACTTAGACTCAGATGGCACAAATTGAACATTCTACAGGCCACCAGAAGCAAGCCACTGGGTTACTGGTCCTCCACGCCTGTGCGAGGCCATCCACTCCTCTTTACCTTCTTGATGTGGCCTCTGGCCCTGTTTTCTACCCTTGCTCCTCTCCCACCCTAGCACATGGCATGAATTCCCTGCTCACCAAGCTTTCTCTCCCCTCCCTAGCCTTCCCCCACCTCCTGCAGGAGGCAGCCAGCGAAACTGATCCCAGATGTCCCCACTTCCTGAAAGTGGGCTCTGCCTTTCCCAAGCTCACAGGGCATTTCTGCTGTATCCCCAAACTCTCCTGCTTACTTGCCTCTTCCCACCTGTTCCTTGGGTGTAGGCGCTCTCTGGAGACATACGTGGGCAGCTGTCCCCAGGGCTTTTCTTGAACAAATGACCTGTCCCTCGGTTCCCGTGGCACACAAGCAGGCCAGTGGAAGCAGCCAGATCTGCCCGCATGCCCCTGTCGCCCTGTTCCAGCTCCCTGCCCGTGTGGGCCCTGGCGCCAGTGTTCATCTCCCTTGCCTCCCCTCCCACAGATCTTGGTGACGTTTGAGAACTTGGCCGCCTGGGGCCGCTGTCTGTGTGCCGTGTGCCCGTCCCCCACGACCATCATCACCTCCGGGACCAGCGCCGTGGTGTGTGTTTGGGAGCTCAGCATGACCAAAGGCCGGGCCACAGGCCTGCGCCTCAAGCAGGTACAGAGCCTCCACGGGGGTGCTGGCTCAGGGCAGGTGGAGTCCCTCCAGCAGGCACAGTGCCTTTGCATGCTCCAGCTCCCAAGCGCCGAGAGCTCTGCCCCTCTCGGGAGCTGATAGCGCAGTGGAGCATTGAGGGCACATGGGTCCCTGTCATTCAAGGGTGCGGTTTCATGTCTTTGGGTGGACTTGACAAGCACACAGGGCTGGTGCTTCCATGGACACCTGCACCTCAGTGAGAGACGCTGCTTACACATCAGGGCCGGTGAAATTGGGAGCTTTTTGCACTAGGAGACATTTTTTAGCATTTTTCACAGGCACTTTTATGTGAACAGCCTCATTTTACCTCTTCATTTTACCCTGTCATAGGAATCATTATCATCCCCACTTCACTGGGGAAAAATCAAATCAAAGAAGTTAAGTGCCTTGTCCAAGAGCATAGAGTCAGAAAATAAAAGACTGTCTCAGAATAGGGGTGATTGTGGCAGACACAGAAGGAAGAGACCAGGAGGCAGAAAACTCGTCTGGTCTTACCTCGCAAACCCCAGCTGCTTGGAATAATAAACAGAGTGAAACTGACTGCTTACCTAAGGTTCTGCATGTTAACTGTAATCTCGGAAAGCAGGTACTGTTAGTCCCACTTTCAGATGAGAAACGTGAGGCTCAGAAAGGTCAGATTTGCATTTAAATCTAACTCTAAGCCTTGTGCTTTCCCCTGCATACACTTGAAGTTGCTGGAGAATATTTCTAGGAGACACTTCCATCTCCAAATGTAATTCATGTTTCCATCTGTGTTTTAGTGATCCATACAGCCCCAAAGTGACAAAAAAAGAAAAAAAAAGTTAACCATACAAGGCTTGCCACTGACTAGATTTCCTAAACTGGACATGTTACACTCGAATTGATGCTGGGTTTCTCTGGATGCTTTCCTAGTCAATGGAGTCTCCCCAGAGCCTGCCCTTATTCCCTGGCACCACCCCCAGCACATGCGTGGTACACAGCAGTGGACATTCAACAAACGTGAGGTGAGGGAATGCGTGGGTCAGGGCTGAGGGAGCTGGTTAATCCTGCAGAGCCCGTGGCACCTACCGAGAGGCAGTTGTGCAGGTGAAGTATGGGCTGCCTCCCCCTAGACTCTCCAGAGAAGTCCTCCCAAGCCAAGCTTAGAGCCCTCTGTCTTTCCACATCTTCACTTTCCTGACCTGCGTGGAGAGACTGTGCAGCCATTATGGGTGTGGAGAATCCGCCTCTCCCAGGCATGGCTCCAGGGATGAGAGGATCCACCCCAATCCCAAAGACACCTTGGGGAGCCAGGGAAGTGACCCCCCTCCATTTCCCTTCCAAGGTCCTGGTTAGTGGTGAAGATGCAGTGTAAAAGCCCCAGTATCGACAGCATAAAATGTAATTTATCATCCTCTCCTAGCTATAAATCAAGACAAAAAGGTAAGGGAATCCTACATGCTCTTATTTCCTAAGTGAAATAAAGTACTTTATCATTTACCTAAAGAGGCTGACACAGCCTTGGGGGTTCCCCAGACTGGAACCTGCTCAGAGAAAGGGGTCCCTCCCTGACTTATAGACTTGTAGACAGAGACATCATCATTAAATAGCTTCATTAACAGTTTTTTCAAGTGTTTTATTTCTAAATATTACAACATGAAAGACATATTTCAAAGTCAGATGATTATCTATAACCCATATAGAAAATTTCATCCTTGCGTGCTCCGATCCCCGGATATACATATTTATATCCTTCTGATCATTGTATAGATATGTTGATTCCATTTTCACCCAGCCTACCAAATTGTTTCCTCTTTTCTACAGGTTCTATAATTTACTTTTCAATTGTTCCATATTATTCCATCTCCACAAAATTATACTTCAATTGTTTTATGTCAATGTACCACAGTTTAATAAACCATTTCTTCTAAAACTAGACAATTACATTGCTTCCAATTTTAACTATTTTAAATAGTGCTGCAGAAGACATCTTAGATTGCTGTTTGCTTCTGATTAATCATTTCCTTATAGCAAATTTCAAGAAGCCGAATTACAGAACAGTGACATAATGCTTTCTATAATGGCTCTGTGGTTTTACAGTGCCACCACAATCAGGAGTGCCCATTTCACCACGACATATCCAGAATAGGGAATTATTTTCAGAGGTTTGTATTTTTTTATTTTTTGCTCCTTTAGTTAGGTATAAGGTGATACAGTGGAGCTATTTCCATTGGCCATGATGAGAGGTATTATTCTGAGAACAGAAGAGCAATGGAGAACATTTAAAACTGCTGTCCTCCTTCATTTTTCCCCAGGCCTTCCCCAAATAGGGAGCAGTGCTGACTGCCTCCAGGTGCTTTAGTGTCCAGGCTGGTGAGAGGCTTACAGAGGTGGGCAGTGCCCACGCACACAGTGGTCCCTCCCTCTCCAGTGCTTCCCCCAACACTTTCCCCAAGAAAGCAGAGGCCCCGCTCCAGTAACAGACAGCTCACACAGGCACTGGACTCATAGCCGATGTCTCTGCATTCCCAGTCCACACACCTGGGTCCCCAGCCTGCATGCTCTGGAGTTGTCCTGTCCCTGGCAGTCAGAACTTAGCCAGTAGACAGAGGTCATTCTGGGAAGACTACCAGAAAGTGCCTGTCAAGGCCTCTGCTTTCCTCTCTTCTTTTAGACAGTTTTCACTTCCCTAATTAGCCCCTAAAGTGACCCCAGCCTTCTTCCATGGGTCACATCCATCAGGTTGGTGCCATGTTAGGATCCATGGAGCACAAATGGGAATCTGCAGCTAAACTTTTAATTATTGTGACCAGGCCAGGTGAAAACTTTGAAAAATGGTGCTCAACCTCATTGACTCAAATGAGTGAGTGGTGGACAGTCCTGAGGGTGGACGTTTGCCACTAGATGCGGGGAGTAGTCAGGTTTCAGAGAACCACCTCTGCACTTCTCAGGCTGATTTCAGAGGACAGCAGGCACATGTGTGCGTGCCAGCTCTCATACCAGGCTTACCTGGCAGCTGCTGGGACAGTTGTAATGGAAACCACACTGCCACCAGCAGCAGCAGGCCAGGGATCCCAGTGTGCCTGGGAGGCATCCCTAGTCCCCCAGGAACATGTCCATGGGGAGCAAGGCCTCTGGCCAGGTCGGGACACATAACCATCCATCAGCCAAGCCAGACCCTCCTAGGCCAACCTGAGAGCCAAGACTGAGGCCCCGAGTTCCCGGCTGCTGGGCAGCCAGACTGGATATGAATGTGGATCCTTTGGACTTGAAAAGTCAAATCCTCTAAACTATGACCTGACCTCCCTGCCTTCTTCCCAGTTTAGTTTCCAGGGGGCACATGTGTTTCTGAGGTTCCCCTAGTATGATGCTCACATTTGAGCATGCATGAAATTCTCTGGACAGCTTGTGAAAACCCAGCTTTTGGGGCCCCATTCCCAGAGTTTCTGATTCAGCAGACCTGGGAGGGGCCCAAGAATGTACGTTTCTGACAAGTTCCCAGATGATATTTGTACCATTGGTTGGGATACCACACATGACAAACCAGCACCCTTGCATCTTAATAGTGGTGTGTGCTGCTTCAGACTGCAAGATAACATGGGAGGGCAGAGAGCATGAGGATGTTACTGGGGTCTCCGCTTGAGTATAATAAAAAGGACTACTGACTCTCCCCATCTGTATTTCAACCCTGGAAAGGGACGGTTCTGAGAAGCCAGCCACAGACCCGTGAATACACATGCGCACGCATGCACACACACATACACGCATGCACACACACATACACACACACACCCCTGACACATGTTGGAGTCACTGGATCACTCTGAATCTCTGTTCTCTCATCTGGGGCCCAACAGTAAAAGGGGAGAGTGGGGTATCTCCCCGAGTAACTGGATTAAGGGCCCCTCTCATAACCTGCACTCTCCCCCCTTGTCCCCAGGCCTTGTACGGACACACACAGGCTGTCACATGCCTGGCGGCATCAGTCACCTTCAACGTCCTGGTGAGTGGCTCGCAAGACTGCACGTGCATCCTGTGGGACCTGGACCACCTCACCCATGTCGCCCGCCTGCCTGCCCACAGGGAGGGCATATCTGCTGTTGCCATCAGTGACGTCTCGGTGAGGCTCTTCTTTCTCAATGTCTGTGTCCTCAACATGTCTAATGATTCTTCATGGTGACATGGTGGACAGTCCCCTGAGAAAAAACCCGGGCGCAAAGACCACCCCAGAGTGTATGGAGGCCCCAAATATGTGGGACATTCTCTACACAGGCAGAGTGGTGCCATCAACAATCTCAATTTTGGTCTCGATTTTATTTTTTGCTTCTTTATTTTTTTCCCCTCAAGGAGGTGGGCTGGTGGGAGGTGTCTGTTCTGACATGAGCATCGGGGAGTTGGGGAAGCAAGTTGAATTTGGTGAGGGATCTTCTGGGTTTGATTGACTGATCCAGCCAGTTGACTGCAAATCAGTGTGAGCTTGGCAAACACCTCTGGTCTCCAAGTCAGGAAACACCTCTGGCTGTCCCTCCATTTCTGGCACCTGTCAGGAAGTGCACCATGTGTGTGTGTATGTGTTTGTGTATGAGAGATAGAATAATATATATACTGTGTATATACATATATGCATGTATGTATACCAGTGTGGAGCTTTACACTGGAATCCCCATCATAGAATATGGGGTTTTCTGAGGCTCTGCATCTGCTGATAGAAAACCTGAGGGGCCTGGAGCATGCATAGACTGAGCAGTTGTATCATAGGAGGAGAAAGAGGTCATGGATGGAGGAGACTTCTGGTGCTAACTGTGGCTGAAAGTGGTGCTCCAAATGGGCTTCAATCCAGGAAGAATATTAGATGGGCAAAAAGAGGATGGATGGATAGGTGGTTGGGCAGATGGAGGGATGAATGTGTGGATAGATGGAGGGTGGGTAGGTAGATGGATGGATGTTGGCTGAATGGATGAATGGGTGGATATAATAGGGAAAGCACCATGTTCTGATATGGAAGAAAATAAATTCATAAGGAATTATGTCCCCAGCCCTTAGAGAAGACTGATATCAGGATAACAACTTGTTTGACCCACCGTGTCCTGGAGCTGACTGAGTTCATGAAGTGCTGGCTGGGTGCTGAGCAGAGATGTATCAGACAGGGTCCCTGGCCTCAGGCAGACTCCACCAAACGATTCAGGAAGGGACGTGATGGAGCTCAGCCCAGGGCACTGTAGAGGGGCCTGGAGCTCCCAACATCCCTTCTGTGGTCAGGGCAAGGTTCAAAGCCTTAGCCCCAGATGGCTCTTGGGGTCCTTGGTGGGTCATTGGTGACAGTGACCACAACTCTACTGGACACGAGATAGACAAGCAGTTAAGGAATGAACACTCCAGACATACACATTTCAGGAGATGCAATGGGCAAATTTCTCCTCAGAAATTCCCCCCAAGGGGACCTTGCCCTATTTTATGAACTACATGCAGTCATTCAAGCCCCTGTTTCCTGCCCTCCACCAGGGGTCATCCAAAGCTGCTTCACAGGGACAGGGCTGGCCAGCCAGGTGTAGACCCCATGTCTGGGCCTGGGATGGTACCCTGGCTAGGTCTTCTATGCCAGTCAGTATGTTGCCAGGGAGAGTGCTGTGGGAGGAGTCCAAAGGCTGAGCCAGTCAGCTTGTGCTGGGGACAGCAGTATCCAAATGCCTGATTTCAGTGTGAAGAGAACCAGGAAGGCACCGTTGTGTGAAAACACAGCAGGCCTGTGAGTCACCTGGGAAGAAGTGGATGTCTTAGGAGGTCTGGGAGTGCCTTGGTTAGTCTTCAGAGGACGGCAGGTGGAGGGTGCTTGGGTGTGCAAGCTGAGTGACCAGACAGACAGACAGGCAGTGATCCCAACCTGAAGTGAAGCCCGCTCTCACTGCTGCAGGGCACCATCGTCTCCTGTGCGGGAGCCCACTTGTCCCTGTGGGATGTCAACGGACAACCACTGGCCAGCATTACCACGGCCTGGGGCCCAGAAGGAGCCATAACCTGCTGCTACGTGGTGGAGGGGCCAGCGTGGGACACAAGCCATGTCATCATCACCGGAAGTCAGGATGGCATGGTCCGGGTAGGTATGCCTTGGGTGGAAGAAGGCATGCTACAAGAAATGTGTTCATCTCCATTCTGTCCACTTCCTCTAAGAGTCAAATCTGCAGACCGCATTTAAACATTCCAGACCAGGTCCCCACAGCATGTGAGGGCAAAGGCAAGGGTTTTTTTTAATATTAATATAATACATAAAATTTTATACACACATATACTTCAACAATTAAAAAATACTTATTGTCACAAGTTATGAAAGCTGAATGGTCAAATGCATCAGAATATAATTCAGTACTGACAAGAGACATATAGGCCATGCTTTCATCCATTCACCCACTGGTCTATTCATCCATCCATTAATCCATCTACCCATCCAGCTACTTATCTCTCTATCTACTTCTATCCATTTACTATTCCATTCATCCATCCACCCTTTCATTATTGCATTCATCCTTCCATCTACTCATCAGCCCACTTATTTGTCCCTCCAGCTATCCATCCGCCTAACATTCATTGAACTCTGGCTATGTACCAAGCACCTCATACATAAGGGATCCAAAGATTAATGATAAACAGGTCCTTGTCCTCCAGATGTCATATTCTAGAAAAAAAAGATGAACAGAAAATGTACATATGTGTTTCATGCTATGACTGGGACAATCAGAGTGCCATGTATGCTCTGAGGAAGGCCTTGGGAAGAGAAACCATCAAGAAACCAAGAAGACAATAAAGGAGAAACATTGAGGAGGGAGGAATAATGTGGAAAGAGCAAAACACAGGTGATTTTTCTGAGACTGACAGCAAGGAGGGGGGAATGAATAAGATGAGGAAGAGTTAAGAGCTTTACTCAAGAAACTGTCATTTGAATTCCACAATTTTTGAAAGGAAGTGTCAGTTGCATGCCTCGAGGTATTCTAGAAAATGCTCTTCGAATTCTACATGCATTTGTGAAAGCTCCGTGTGGGCCAGCCAGCATGGCTGCAACGAAGCCCTATCCTCCAGGAGCCTCCATTCCCAAAGTCTGAGAATCATCACAGAGGTGATGCTTCAGGAAGCAGAATGAATAACAGGGTGGGGGCCAAGTGGAGAGTGGATTTATTTCCAGCAGAGGAGGTGGCATTTCAGCCGAGCCCTGAGGATGAGGAGACGTCAGGGCATACAGAGAAGGCCATGCAGGCTGAGGGGTCAGGGTGCGTGGACAGGAGAGACGACGCTGAGGAGAGCCCTCTGGGAAGTCCCCTTGCAGGGCCTCATCTGTGGACTAGAGGAGCACAGGGTCTCTACAGAGGGAAGGGCGTCCTGGGCTGGCTAAAACACGAGGAGATCATGAGGGTCAGGGCTGGGAGGGTCGTGGTCTGTCCTGTGCATCAGTCAGAGGAGCCCGGGGTGGCTGGGGGCAGCTGCATTTCCTTCATGGGCCCCCAGAGCAGGAGCGTGAGTCTGCCAGGCGCCCTGCCCTTGTCCACTCAGCGCACTAACTGAGCTCCCGGGAAGGCCCAGCGCTGGGCTAGACCCGGTGCGGCGCTCACAGAAGCCCGCAAGTGGAGGCCGCTCATTGTCCTGCGGGAAAGAAAGTTCAGGCTTAGCAAGTGAGATGCCATGTGTGGTCAGCCTGAGGGCACTCACGACAGACCTGGCACCGTACATAGGGGACGGGAAGCCGTGCTGCTTAGTGATAAAGGGAGGCCTCTGGGAATGGTGGTAGACAGACAAGTGGGCACTAGCTAAGTAAAATGACATTGAGCTGACTGCTGAGTCTCGTCCCTGCAGATACGGGGTCAGGCTAAGTGCCCTATGACCCAGGGTTGGGGAGGGAACTCATCCCGTCTACATCCTTCTACAGCTGCCAAACTTCCCTGCAGGCAAACTGAAGCCTAAACAGGCTTTTATCCTGAGAATATGTCAACATCAGAAGTGAAAGGGGGCCATGCGCCCCTTCCCTCAGGGTCCCCCAGGTGTGGAGGAAAGGACGGGCCCCGAGCCTGCAGACAGGTTCGTTGCCCCAGCCCATGGCATGTTCTCTATTCTGGACAGATCTGGAAGACTGAAGATGTGAAGATGTCTGTTCCCGGGCAGGCAGCGCCAGAGGAACCTTGGGCTCCATCATCTCCAAGCCCCAGAGGTAACTGCTATGCTCCTGGTTCCCGGGAGCACCCTTGCCTCGCTCAGCCCTCCCTCCCCTCTTCTCTCCTCTGTTGAGGGCTGCAGCTCCAGCCAGGCTGCAGAGATCAGGGAAGACAGTGAGTTTCTTGGGGTATTGACAGATCTCAGGTCAGGAGCACAGTTTTCTGTGAGCTGCTGGTGGAGTATGAATCCATGTTTGGAAGCCCCACTGAGGCCCAGCCTCACCCTTCAGGGACCGGCTGGCTCTGGGAGGCTCCTCGGGCATGTGAACAGTGCTGGTGGTGGTTGTCAGGGGTTCCCGAGCTCTGGGGGGGGCCACACCCAGCTGAGCTTGGCTTGATGCTATCCATCTTCCTGGGTGACTCTTAAATGCCAAACTCCCCAGCTCAGGACCTGGGTCCATCCAACTGGCCACTGACCTGAACTGCCAGGCTGCAGACAGGAGCAGGGGTGGCTTAGCTGCGTCTCCGGGGAGAGGAAATGGTTCCATCGGCCCCATTCTGCCCTGTTGTCCCTGACTCAACATCCCCCACTCACCACGGCAAGTTCCTCAAAGTAGGTCTGAGGGTGGTCTGCACCAGCATGGCCCAGGAGGCTCATGAAACATTTAGAGGTGGGTCCTAACCTCAAGGAAAAGATTGGAGAAGGATAGAGTTCCCGTATCTAACAAGTCCCCAGGTGACTGCTGGTATCAGCAGAGTAAAAGAACCGCCACTCCGCAGCAGAGCCCTCTTTGGGGGGTAGCCTTTGGGCCTGGAGTAAGATGATCTGTTCTCACTTCTGTCACCATGGCCTCTGGCATCAGCACCACCAGGGCCACCGTCACAGAGCCGTGAGGGGCAGAGCCGACCGGGAGCAGTTTCCACCATTCACTCTTCCCGCGTGTTCTCTTATTTCTCACGGCAACCCCATGAGGAAGATACTGCGGTGATACCTGGGTGAGAAGAGAACTGAGGCACGGAGCAGTTCAGCAACTTGCCTGAAGTGACCCGAAGCCATTGCTACTATAGTTCTCATTTCTGCCCCCAGACTAGACACGCCCACTGCCAGAGCACGCTTCTTGGCCAGGGCCAGACCATCCAGGATGAGCGCAAACACAAACCTCACTCCTGGGGGTCCTGCATGGCCTCACTCTTGTCATCATGGGTTCTTCTGGTTCGTTCTGCATCCCGGGACCCATGATCAACCACTAGAGAGAATGTTCCAGATTGTGAAGGCTTGTCTTCTACAGGGAGTAGCCATTTTTAGTTCATTTCTAATATGTGCTCCACACTTCCTTGATTCATTTAGTCACTGATTCATGGACTCTTCATCCACACAAGCAGACATGGACATTGGCTGAGCCCCTGCTAGGTCCTAGAATCTACATGGGAATCCCTTCCTTCAACATAATGCCATCAGACGATGCCCTTGTCAACAACCTAGACTGACCTAGAATGGTGACCTTACAAGAATCTACAGCCACTGGGGATTCAGTTCACTGGTCCTAAGATCTCTAGGGTCCTTTGGGACCACAGTGAATCAGCCCATCACAGTGTAAAAAGAGTCCTGTGCATTCTTAGGAGCTCACAGTTCTTCTTTGGAGGACAGGGGCCAAAGTCTCTCCCCTGCCCATGAATTCTTATTCTCCCCCTGCTCATGAAGTGTTCTGTGGCACACCAGTGTGAGAGCACGCCACCTCGGTCTTGGACTCAGCTGACCACTTCTGAAGCTACTGAGCTCTGATAAGCTAAAGGCATTAGTTCAGCCCATGGTTGATAAGTGGGTGCCCGAGCCAGAATGTTAGCTGAGTGGGTAGGTAGATGGATGAAGGGACAGATGGACAAAGGGCATCTCAGAGCCATTCCATTGGTTCTGGAAGTGCTAGTGGATTTTCGGTTTCTACTCAGGATCGACAAGGTTGTGCTCATTGGGAAGGGGGTCTAGTGAGATGAGAAGCAAGATGAAAATCAGGAAACACAAGTTCTAGACCCAGCTCTGTCTTCTGCAACCTCTTCGGTCCTCAGTTTCCCTCTCTGTCAATAGAGGTGCTTCCTGTACCTCCTAACTTGTAGGAAGCAGATGACAGAAAAGTAATACCATAGACAAAGATCTCCTCGACAAAACGTGGGTCATGATTATCATTTTCTCAGATTACTAGGAGACTTTCCCCTAACACACTGGCCGATTATACGAGGGGACTACCTGATGGTGTCAGGCAGACAGGAGCCTCACACCCATTTCCTTCCTCTGCTATTTGTCCTAACCAGCCTGAGGTCACCATTGCCAAGTAGAATTAATTGCTCTGCTTGTGGTTACAGTTCAAAGGAGGATTTGGATAAAATGACACAAGGGCACAGACATAGTCATAAAAATCAGGTGAGGCCGCTGCTTAGAGTTAGCAAATCCATGTGCAGGTTTACAAACCTAAGCCACTGGAGGGCTCGCTGTCCTCATAATATTGCTTATAACTGTTTTGTTGGAAGGGGACTAGTCCTCGGCTTGACACAAGAGACGCATGTCTCTTGGTGTGTATATTATTGCATTCCTTGAATACCTTGAGAGGCAAGAAAAGAGTTCTTTGAGGGTACTGAGGATATGAGGGTTGCTGCATTTGTGTGCAGATGTCATCTAATTTCTGCCTGGAATTCATTTATTTGTCATTTGCAGCCAAGACCAACCCAGTGGAGTCCAATTTACTTTAGGAATCACTCCGTAGGTTTGGGCTCAATCCGGTACACAAAAAGTCCTTGGGAAAAGCTTGGTTTGGGAACTTATGCACAAACACAAAACACATGTGCATTTCCTGGGGCACAGAGCTGTCTGTCACCCTGGGTCAGCTGGGACAGCTGCGTCGCTACTGCCCTGACTGCAACCAAGTGACCTCGTAGTGGTGGACCCAACTGATGTCTCTCCACCTCACCCTCCACAAAGGAGTCACCGTCTGTCCCCATATACAGTCATTAAAATGAGTGAAGTAGCAATCATTGAGTTCTATTTTTTGAAAACAAACATTCTCAGCATTTAATTATTGGTCATGGCATGAGCGGATTTAGGTAAGTTGATAATGCCGACTTTATGTAATTTATTTTTACTAGGCAATTACAGGCTGCGTTACATCCTGGCAGCAAGGTATTGTGGGGTATCTTATTAAGCATAAAGCCAGTAAACACTGATGAACAATTTTGCTGAACTAGGCATGCAATTTAGAAAGCAATAATACACAAATCCAATTTGGTACACAATGGATACCGCAGCACGTCAGCACATGTAACTATCACAGCCTGCAAATTAAATTGGGACGGCCCTTTTTGCAACAGCACAGGCCAAGATTAAATATATTTTCCCCCTCAATTTAACAAGTTGCTGACCACAAATATAAATATATTTGTATGTGTTTGCAGCCCTGTGTGTGGATGTACACATGCATGTGTGTTAAACCGCTCGGGTTTTCTAACTATCCCCTTGCACGTTCCTCATAGTTCACCGATGGGAGAAGAATCTTGCCCTTTGCAGAGAACTGGATGTCAGCGTGGCTTTGACAGGGAAACCCAGCAAGGCCAGCTCTGCAGTGACAGCTCTGGCCGTGTCCAGGTAACAACAAGCTGGCTGCTCCAAGCCTCCAGCAGAGGGCGCTATGCTGCCCCTAGGAAGCCCTGGCTGTTGTACTCAGGACACTCGGCCCTAGGAGGTGGACTCACGACAAGGACCCAGGAACCCGGGGGGCCCCAGCATGTACAGTAGCAAGACGGCCATGTAGGGCCTAGGAAATGGTTCTTAACACACATATTCTTGCTCTTTCTTTCTCCCTCTCACTCTCTTGAATGTCTATGAATTCACAGAGAAATCCAGAAAGTAAAAGTATATTGACTTGTAATTTTATCCTAAAGAGGGACTTTTTTCCTGAGGCCCCTTGATGATTGTAACGTTTGGTATGATGGTTTTCCTACATTATAGAAAATGCCTTTCAAGGGCTCGAAGCCAACGTGGAATGGACGGGTGTCAGATACTACCCTTGCAGCATTGTTTTATTCTTTACAATTACTCGATGGTGGAACTTAGAATCATTAGCCTGTTCTAAACACTAGGCGTGTTAGTCTCAGGGGACCAGATCTTCAGGAGCCCTGTCCTTCTCCCCTCCTGCCCTGGAGTGGGGCACCCAAGTTCTGCCGTGGTGGGAAGGCCAGACTGAGGCAGGGTGGCTTAGGGTGGGGCGTATGGGAAGGGACAGAAGGCCCTGAGCCTTCTGTCCTTTGCTGGAGAACTTGCCCTACCTTCTGCCTACTGGCCTGGCTGCATAGCTCAAAGGATAGGAGATACTCCCAAAGATGCTGAAGGGAAAATGTCAGGGTCTTGCCCTGTTCCCCAGAGCCCCAGCATCTGGGAGCGTCCCCTCAGTGCTTCCAAAGCCATAACTCTCCTAGGTCAGAGCTCTCCCTGAGTCACAAGACTCTCCCCTGCTTCAGGTGGAGGCCAGGTGCAGGCTCTCCTGGGGTCCTGGCCTGAACCCCCTCCCCCATGTCGTAATGTCCTGCATGCAGTCTGGGGTAAGCAGGGTGCACAGGTTTGCTCTAATATTCCTCTTTATTTGTTCTCTTCCCAAGAAACCAGACCAAACTCCTGGTTGGTGATGAGAAGGGAAGAATATTCTGCTGGTCCGCAGAAGGGTAGGAGGCAGGAGCCGGTGGAGGCTCTGGCATGGCAGCCATGTGACCCAACAGGCAGCAGGACCAAGCGGAGGGCTCAGACGCAGCACTTGGGATGCAAAAGAAACCCGCAGGACCTCCCTTCCAACAGGTCCCCAAAGAGGAGGCCACAGGCCGCTGGAGCTCCATACCCTGAACTTTGGCCTTGGATCACACACGGATGTGAATCAGTAAAACAGATACACATGTGCATCGGGACCCGTAAGCAGCATGCTGGAGACTGTGGCTCACGGGTGCCAACCAGCACTCGCAATTACACAGCTCACCTTTCAAAGGGCTTATTGAACTGAAAAAACATTGGGCTGCTTCCTGGAAACTAGTGGGAAATATGGTATTGTTATTTTATTAAAACAACTATTTTCCAAATAGAAGAGGGCTCTTGAATTTAAAATTGCCAGCCTTTCCCACTGAGGTGTTTGTGGCTCCACACTTAGAAAGGCAGAAAGGCCTCAGGGATGCACAGCCCACTTCTGGAGTGTTCTTCAGCCCTCCATTTCCCTCAGTGGAATCAGAGGAATCTTGTGGTCTTGCTCTCTGTACAGGGGACCTTGGGGAGCAGGAGATCACATTCAGGAGGCCCAGCTTCCATGACTGGGCTCAGAACATAGACACGATGGCTGCCCACCGCAAGCATAAGCAAGTCAGCTGGGAGGACGCACCCTGCCTGGGGTGCCTGCCCCTACTCTGCACGCCACAGTGGGTCTTGGCTGGGCTCGGGCTTAGCAGGCTTTTCTGGGGACCTGTCTTTACAAGGTCAAGGGCCCCAGTTCACATACTGGTTTTAAGCTGCAGCTTATCCTGGGAGAATCTGGACTGCCATGTGACTTTTTTCTCCATCTGAAAATACACGGCAGGGGGCAAGTATTGAGCCCCTCTGAAAAATTCCAGCACCTTAAGATTCAGGCATTAGACCATGAAGGCAGCACCCTCATTCTTACATCTCCCCACCTCCAGCCTTCCAGAGGCCTTGAAAGGAAATTCACCTGCCTCTTCAATGAAATCCAGCTAAGGTGAGCACCCAGGGATTTGGGGTGGCAACACTCCTCAGCTTTAACTCCCTCCTCCCCACAATTTCCCTTCTAGAGAATACCAATTCTTCCCATATTTCTCTAAGCCCTGCAGATGCCCTGGTGGGTGGCCCATCCCAATTTAGCTTAGGCCTGGGGCTAACAAGAAAAAGAACTCAGTTTCTCGTGGTCCAGGTCATCTGGCCTCCAGGGAGCAGCGAGTCCATGTAAAGATAAATATTAAGAAACTAATGGTGGTATGAACTGTGTCAAAAATAGTGAGTGAGTGAAGGATGATTAGGAAATAGCGATCTACCTGTCAACTTCGAGTTCTTTGCAAACGGAAAGGTGGAGGAAGAGACTCAGCTCAGGTCCAGAACACCCCTCTCTGGGTAAGGAGGGCATGTGTCTGATCCCGGAGCCAAGGATCATGCCTCCACCCATACTGTCTGCATATGCTATTAGTAGACAGCCCATTTGCAATGCCTTAGTCAGTCTGGACCTGCAACGGAAGACCATAAATTGAAGTGCAGAGAGTACCCTCCCCGGGAAGGCCAACAAGCAAGGTCATAAATATCAAGGGCTGTTGTCATGTTTCAAAACACAGCTCATGTTATTTACCCCAGACTGAGAGGTCTGCTGGCCCAAAGGCTGTCTGGGGCTCATTCATTCAACAAGCATTTCCTGAGCTCTGCATTTTGGTTCCCCAGGTCACAGGAAAAAAATGGAAGGATGGGGGTGGATCATTTTGCTGGGGTCTTGGAGCTAAGATGCTTGTGCAAACAAATGTGACATGAGGTGGCAAGGCTATAGAGAGATCTCTCGGTTCTAGGGCATGTCAGTCTGGCTGGGCTCACTTGCTAGGACTGCCAGAAGGACTTGCTAGCCCTGCAGGCTGGGGGCGTAAACCACAGAAAGTTTTCTCACAGTTCTGGAGGCCAGAAGTCTGGAGGAGCGTGTCCTCAGGATTGACTTCTTCTGAGTCCTCTCTCTTTGGCTTGTGGACAGTCACCTTCTCCCTGCATCTTCACGTGGGGTGGGGCAGGGAGGAAAGCCCCAGGAAGAGTGGGGATCCAGAGTCGGAAGGTCGTTGGCAACCTGGGTGGGAGGAGACTCCAGCTGGTCTCAGCATTTCAGAAGCAGCCAGCCTGGGGTCCCTGACAATTGTCAATGGTGGAGGGAAGTCCAGGACAGAGGCCTGAGGAAGGGGGAGAGAGCAGGGGGGAGCACTAGGACCCCCAACAGCCAGGGCAGAGGCCAGGAACACTGGCAGATTGGGCCAAAGTATAAATAAGGACCACATGGATGCAGCCCTGCTGATACCCCAAATCCAGCAGAGATGAGGGGCCTAGGAGCAAGAGCTGTGCCAAGCTATGCAGCCACAGCTCAGCATCCAGAGACCGGAATCTGGGACCAGGCATACACAGTGATGATCACAGCTGAGAGAAGCGCCCAGGGACCAGGGAGCCCGAGCCCCATTCCCAGGGTCCCTACTGCCTGCCAGCTTTGGCCTCAGTTTCTGTATCTGGAATATGAGACTCCAGTGCCCACATGGTGACTGGTCCTGAGACTGAAATCACATCTGTTTATCCGATGGTGGAATGAAGCAGACAACAGACCTCTCGTCCTTGACATGATGTCATCTTTCAATGCATCACTTGTTCATTCACTCACTGGTATCTTCTCTTGCTGAG
Organism: Cervus canadensis; assembly: GCF_019320065.1. NCBI lineage: Eukaryota > Metazoa > Chordata > Mammalia > Artiodactyla > Cervidae > Cervus > Cervus canadensis. The sequence continues at coordinate 56,965,010 of NC_057393.1, read as the reverse complement.
CCAGGCCTTGTGCTGGGGCCCTGGTAGAGAGCCATTCCGCCCCCGTCCAGGAAGCCCTCTGCCCAGACTGGAAAGAGGCACAAAGAAAGCACAACAGGAAGCAAGTCCCTCTCACACCCAGAGGTTTATCAGGCTGGAGCCAGTGTGCTCACACAGGGATGGCATTGCTACAGGAATATCCTGGAAGGCAAGTCTGACTCCCAGGTGCTGGGTCTCAGCTAGAGCAGAAGCCACAGTCTGTCTGTTTTTGTTTTTTGTTTTTTTAATCTCTTGAATGATGCTAATGTGGGCTCTGGAGTCACCACTTGGAGACATTCTGGAGAAGACAGAGACAGGCTGACTCTGGAGGTATTTGCCCGCTGCTCCCCACCCTGCAGTGTTAGAATTGGTAGCTTGTGAGGGGCCTCTGGGGTCAGGGTACCCCCACATCCTACCCACCTTCACCAGGTCAGCCTGGGACAGCACTCATGCGCAGCTTTCACCCAGCTGAGCTCCTCCCGTGACAACTTCTTAATCACTGAGAGGCCAGCACCCAGCCCACCTCCACCAGCCATGTAGCAGCCCCTGCTCCCGCGCTGGGAAAATCGCAGCTCTGTTACCAGCAGATAAAGGCTGCTCTCCCACCCATCCCTCATGGTAAGTCTCCACCTCCTCTGAGAGGTGGGAAAGAGGAGCCAGTGCAACAGACATTCCTCTAATTGCACAGAGGAAAGGAGGATTCTCTGTGGGGCTGCGAAAACACCAGATCAGGGTGTGCACCTGAGTCCACACTCAGGAAGATGTTCTACCTCCTGGGGTCCCAGGGAGGCTCAGGATGCACCCATCTGGCCATCTGGACAGGTATAGGCCCACATGGACATACATACTTAAAGAAGTATTAACTGGGCATCTCGTATTTGTATTTGCTAAGTCTAGGCAACCTGCTCCCTGGATCCCTTAGAGGCCACAAAAGATGGTACCCTGCCCAAGGGCCTGATGCACCCAACAGGTCCTCAGTATGTGACAGGTGAATCGCTTCTTCTGAGCAGACTGACATTCAACAGTGGAAGCATGTGGAGGGTCCACATGGGGCTCTTCGTGCCACCAATCAAGCTTCCAGGGCCTCTGCATCTCCCTGGCTCTCACTCCTGGTGACAGAGCCTCGCGCCCCTTGCTGGCCCTCTGCTTTCATTCCTTTGTTCCCTGAGCTCTAAGAGCAACCCAGGGCCTTGGAAGTCACGTGTGACAGCAACTGCCTCCCCCGGTCTCAGGCAGCAGCCAGGAGCCGAGTCCCGAGAACCCAGTTCCAGGGCCTGCAGAGAACTCGGAGATTGGATTTGACCACATTAACATGCAGCCAAGCAGGGCACATTTGGGGAGGAACAAACACTTCATATGAAAATCCTGATGAAATTTGTTTAGCATGAAATCAAATCTCTTAAACCAAAATCGGTTTTGCTTTAGTAAGTTCCTGGGTATATAACAGATGCCCAGGTGGGATGGGTTGTGTGTATAGTGAGTGTGGGCATGCGCACACGCATTCAGACCTGAGTCTGAATGCTTGCTTCCATTGCTGTCTGATGGGCTGCCACGTGCAGCACCTTCATGGCTTCTTAGTAAATAGAAGGAGTCTCCCAATTGTCTCCTTCCTCCAAATCTCTGAAATCTCAGGGAACACTGTGTTTCCCTGGCTGTGGTCTCTGCCCCACAAGCTGATAGATAGAGACACACCCCTTGTCCAAGACCATTTCCCACCATTTATCAGGAGAGCATCATTAGAGGTACAGAACTCCGCAATGACTGGGAAGTGGGTCATGCCCCAAGAGTGTCTGGTGCTCAGGAAGGCTGAGAACATTTGCAGAGGCTTAGGCAGCAGGGCCAGTGGAGGGGGGGCGCCCTCATGGGGCTAGAGGTGATACTCACAGTGAAGCCGGAGCAGGGGGAGTCCTTACGGATCAGACCTTAAGGGCATGCAACACCTTCCAGACAACAACTTCCTACAAAACAAAAGGGGTCCCCAGTGGATGACATGCTCCTGTGCAGTAAGGAGCACAGCCCCTGAAAGCAGGGCACTCCCACCCCTCTTGAACCAGAAGCTGGAGAAGCCCAGGGACCTTGTCGTCCATGGTACAGCGGGAGCAGAACCTCCACTGGCATGAGAGGCCTCAGCTCTTCAGAAGCCTGTAGTGACCAGGGCATCGGCCAGTTGTGTCCCCGGCCCTTTTAGTCCTCAGCAAACCCAACAGTGACACTCCCATCAGCCTAGGGGAAGGGGCGCCCAGCCCCTCAGTCTCCATACTGGTAATCTCGAGGCCTTGAGACCCCAGCAAGGTTACAAACTGGTGGTTTGGGGGACCAGGTAGAGCCTGTAGGTAGCTTCGGTTTGGGCCATGAAGTGCTAATCGTTATTTTGAATTTAAATGCCTTGAAGAGGCTGGTTTAGCATTTCCAGTTTGCAACAGACCCCCTCCTCTTCCCATTGCTTTGTTTCTGCAAGTTGTTTCTGGCATTCACATTATTAGACTGGCCCCAGAACCTGTTTTAATTTACGACAACTGGGCCAGCACTTGGGGATGGATGCATGGCTTGGGAAATGTACAGACATTCCATCTTGCTACATCAAGGCAAAAGAGCACCCACACCATCCCACTGAGCCCAGTGCCTTAGGGTCACTAAGAATGTCGCTGAGGGCAACACCCTCTGCCGGCCACCCTCCAATTCAGTCATGCGTGCATTTGTGCTCAGTTGCTTGTCATGTTCGACTCATTGCGACCCCATGGACTGTAGCCCACCAGGCTCCTCTGTCCATGGGATGGATTCTCCAGGCAAGAATATTGGAGTGGGTTGCCATTCTCTTCTCCAGGGGATCTTCCCAAACCAGGAATCAAACCCACTTCTCTCATGTCTCCTGCATTGGCAGGTGGGTTCTTTACCACTATCATCACCTGGGAAGCCCAATTCAATCATATTTATTCATAATTATTTATCAAGCTCCTGCTCTCCTCAGTGCCAGGATACAATGGTGAACGAGATGGATGAGGTCCTTACCCTCAGGGAGCTTACAATCCACTCAGGGAGGAAGACAAAGGAAAAATGAGAAGATCATGGCTGGTGAGGAAGGCTGTGAAGGAGCGCTGTCCTGTGAGATGGGACGTCAGCGGGCACGGGGCAGGGGAGTGAGGAACGTCCTGCAGAGACCTGGGAGCTGAAGGGTAAAGGATCCAGACCCTGTCTGCATGTAATGCTCACATCTCACCGTCTGTGAAACTGAGGCTTGGGGAGCTCAGTTTGAGTGCCCTGTCCCAGCCGAGGATGAGTCTAGCTCCACACTCTTCCCCCCTGCTGCAGGAGAGCCTTGTCAGGAAACCTCCAACCTCACTGAGCCCTTCAGTTATCTTCAGCCTCCATTCCTTGGCTCTAGAATAAGGCCTGCCCTGCCCCTCCTTGTCCTTCCAGAATGAACTGTGGCTGTCTCTCCTCTGTGCTCCTGCGTCCCTCAGTCAGATCATCTGGGAAAAAGGAAGCACTTTTCTATTTGCTGTCTGCCTCCCCCTGGGCGGTCCCCTCACCAAGATAGGGGTCCCTGATTGCCTCCCCTGATAGCTAGTACAAAGCCCAGGGCCTGCTGCAGGGGAGCAGGGACCCCAAAGCACCAACTGGCCTAACAGTGGGATGCCCCCTTGGTTCCTTTCACGCCACACTGCCTCTTTCCCAGCCCAACACTCTGGGTTGAAATTCCCCATTTTTCAGCCAATCCTCTAAGCATCTGTGAGTTCCTCAAGGTTGGAGATAATGTCCTATTTCTTTATGTCTATAATGCCCAGAGTAGGGCTTCCCTGGTGGCTCAGATAATAAAGAATCTGCCTGCAATGCAGGAAACCCAAGTTTGATCCCTGGGTCAAGAAGATCCCCTGGAGAAGGGAATGGCTACCCACTCCAATATTCTTGCCTGGAGAATTCCATGGACAGAGGACTCTGGTGGTCTACAGTCCATGGGGCCTCAAAGATTCAGACATGACTAAGTGACTAACATTTCACTTTTTTCATGCTGCCCAGGGCATCAGGAGCACTGGTCCCACATGGGTGCTCCATAAAGGTGGGAATGAATGAGTGAATGGATAAATGAATGAATGATGAATGGAAAGGATGGAAAGGAACCCTTTAAAGTTCTACAAACATTTTCTCTCAGTGTCTTGCCAAGGACATAATAAACGGAGCGTTGAGCATCACTGAGACTGGGAAGACAGGAGCGAAGCTTGGGCCGGAGGGCCACCTGCTGTGTTGTGCTGAGGCTGCCTCTGCCTGGGCGCCAGCAGACCCCTGGCCGAGAACAAAAAGAGTGAGGGTTGGAGATGGGGAAACAGAGGCTAAAAAGGAATGAGAGAGGCAAAGAGAAAGAGTGGGCGATGCGATGGGAGCAGGGGCTGCCCACTGGCCCCCAGCATGGGGCCCCCTCTTGGAACAGGGGCTGGGCAGACACAGGAGACCTGGTCAACGGCTACACACAGCTGGCCTTTCCCCAGACTGGTAGCCTCACCGCAGCCGCCATCATCTGGAAACACTGAACTGTGGTCAAGACGTGGCTTTGAAGGAAGACAGATTGTGGCCCACATCCCCGCTCTGCCCAAGCCCAGCTGAGAGGCTCAAGGAGCCTTGCACGACTCTCTGAGCCTCAGTTTCCAAATCCATAAGATGTCACCGGTTACACCCAGTCCTGGCAGAGGGTTAAATGTACAGCAGTAGGTGATGCAACATTGTGAATCAACTATGCTTCAATTAAAAACAGTTACAGTAAAACACATCATGTACAATGGATGCATTCTCTGAGCCAAGTTCCTGGCATAATTGAAAAGTGGTGAGGCTGACCTCAGAGCCTGCTTGTCAAGCAGGCTAGAGCCAGGAGCTGCCCTATCTGGACCTTCCTACCTGCTGGCCTGCCCTCCTGGCCTTCCATCCGACCACTCGTTCACTGCCCACTGCACACTAGTCACGAATCAATTACTGTGTGTCAAAGTACTGGGATGGAGCAGCGACTCCTAAAAACCCCAGCCTGCAGGGCACTTGCATTCTACTTTGAGACACAACCAATAGTTATGTAAGAGAAACACTAATTCAATAAGGTACCTCTTTAAGAAGAAAGAAAAAAAAAAATGAGGAAGGGGCAAGGAAGTACAGGAGGGGAAACGTGAGCCTTGGGGCCAAGATGGACTTCCCAATAAGATGGCATCTGGAAGCTGAAGCAGCAGGAGAGTGAGCACTGGGTGTCTGGGAGAGAACATTCCAGCATGGGGATGAACAGGTGCAGAAGTGTGCTGCTCAGAGACACAGCAGGGAGGTGACTGTGATTTGGAGCAGTGATGAGGAATATCGGACAGAGTCAGAGTAGAAATGAAGGGAGGATCTTAAGAGCTTGCCACTCAGGGTGGTCAGGGGCTTTTGGGCTCTCTAGGGTGGAGAAGGTAACAGCCTTCTGAAAAATGGCAAGAGAAGGTACCAGTCTGGTCAGGCCTGGGTCAGATGACGCTGGCCTCACCTCACACCACCCACATCCTGGGAAGGTACCTCCTGCCTTTGCCCTAGGAGGCAGAATGCCTACCCCTAGCTCCCAGTGACCCACTTCCAGCCATTCTTTCCAGTCCCAGTGGCCCAGGGATCTCACATTCATGGAAGCTATCCCCTGAGTCCAGGCACATGGCTATGCCTATTAACCAACTGGGAAGCCCACATCAAATCTCCTCTCCCAACTTGGGTGAGGTCAGGCCCCTTGGCAGAAACCCAGTCCCGCCTTCTCCCAGAACAGCGCATCCTCGGCCAGGGAGAAATTCCAGTTGCAAGACTCCAGGCTGAGCCCAGGGCCGTGCGCGGGGATCACTGTAAAAAATAATAGAGATGGTGAGCTCGGCCATTTCCTGTACAACACATAATTAGGTTAGATAAGAAACTAGCTGTGTCTAAGTGCTATAAATGTCTATATTAAGCTATTTTGAAAGTGCCGAGCACTTTGACATTTGAGAGTTCAGAGTAATTGAGGTATTGAAATAAAATTGCTTCTGTTATTTAAAAGGTCATTATCGTCTTCAGCTAGATATATGAGGACTATTTTCCACTCTAGTGAGCCGTTCTCCCTGGCACAATTAGTATCGCTTCAGCAGAGGCCACTGGGGGACTCCCACCCGCAGCCCCCGCCAGAAGCCCGAGGTAGCTGCGAAGACAGAAGGAGTGCGAGGAAAGCCTCCATCACCCAGCATCACTACCAGCTTCCGGAGAGCCGTCCCTGTCAACTCAGCACCTACTGTGTACCAGTCTCTCCACGGATGCTTTCGGTGTGATTTTGTCTCATCCTGACAAAACGGCCTAAAGGATGCCATTAGTGTCAGAACATCACAGAGGAGGATTTGAGGCTGTCTGGAGTGAAGGGGCACGGCGGTAAGCTGGGTAGGAGGTTGGCAATGTCCCTCAATTACTGGGCACAGAGCTTGCCCTGGGAGGCTGCTAGCCCTTCCCTGTCCTGGCTTCTTTAAGCCTCCTAACCATCCCAGGGGGGAAACAGCTCCATTTCATAGGTGAGAAACCTGAAACTTTGAGAGGTTAAGTAATAAAGCAGCAAGAAAGTGACTGGAAAATGCTTCAAGACCCGAGATTTTTTTTTTTTTTTAATGTAGACCATTTACTTTAAACTCTTCATTGGGGGACTTCCCTGGTGGTCCAGTGGCTAAGAATCTTCCCTTGCAATGCAGGGAGCCTGGGTTCAATCCCTGGTCAAGGAGCTAGATTCCACATGCTACAACTAAAGATCCCACATGCTGCAACTAAGATCGTGTGCAGCCAAATAAGTTTTTTAAATATTTAAAAAGTCTTTATTGAATTTGTTATAGTATTGTTTCTGTTTTATGTTTTGGTTTTTGGAGCTCAATGCATGTGGAATCTTAGCTCCCTGACCAAGGATTAAACCTACACACCCTGCATTGGAAAGCAAAGTCTTAACCATTGGACTGCTAGGGAAGTCCCAAGACTCAAGAATTTTAAGAATGTCACCCAGTGTGTCTAACCCTTCTACACTTCACCCACCAGGGCTCAGACAATTCCAGCTCTTTCTATAATGTCCTGCTGCTCCCCCAGCCTGTCGGTGTTCATGCGTTTAGAGTTCTTCCCAAGGAACAGAAACAAGAGTGGCCCCAGCTGGACTAGTTGGATAAATGGATTTAGATCAAAGGTTTCTAGAATAGAGACTCTGTGGGTGCTGGCTTGTGGTGAGCACGCCACTGGCCTGAGATCTTCACGAGGCCCCTGAGTCTGTCCGTCCTCATTGGTCACATCGTTTACCTAAGTAGAACCATTACAGATATCAAACTATACTCTGAAAACATGACTACTAGAACATTCCACTATTTAAAAAAAAAAATTACAATTTTTCTCCAATTCTCATTCAAGATGCTTCACCCCCTTTCACAATTGTTAAGGTAAATAAATAGAATGTTCTTAACTACAAATTAGATATCTAGTTTAGAACTAAATTATACCCTTATTGTTGATTTAATATATCACAATTTTTCCATGTTTCTCAAAGAGAAACTTGAGTTCCAATGGCATCTTCATCTCAGTAGCAGGGGCCTACTTCTCCAGAGAGGTGATAAATAGCAATAAGTCAACACTGTATAAGTCCCTGTCCTGAGCAATGGTGAACAGCCTCTTAAAAAAAAATGCATCCTTTGAAAGCATGGTCTGTGCTTTTATATCCAAAATTCATAGCATCATTATTCACAGTAGTCCAAAGGTAGAGATAATCCAAGTGGATGAGTGGGTAAACAAACATCTATACATACAACAAACTATTATTCAGCCTTAAAAAGGAAAAATATTCTGATATGTGCTATGATATGAATGAAAATTTAGGACTTCATGACGAGTGAAGTAAGCCAGTCACGTAATCCTGGAGTGTCTCAATCGCCAGCATCACAACTTTGGCACTCTGAGACCATATTAAGTAAAACAAGGGTGACTTGAACACAAGTACCATGGAACAGATACTGCAACTGTTCATCTGATAACCAAAATGGCTACTAAGTGACTAACAGGCGGCATACTCTGGACTAAAGGATGATTCACACGCTGAGTGGGACGGAGCAGGATGGTATGGGATTTCATCACACTATTCCCACTCAGGACAGCATTCAATTTAAAACTTACAAAATATTTGCTTCTGGAATTTTCCACTTAATATTTTTGGACCACTTTGACCACAGATAACTGAAACTGCAGAAAGCAAAACTTCTGATAAGTGGGGTGATGACCCTGATTCATTTGACATTTGTCTTACTTGGATTCAGTAAAAGTTCTGTTTTTCTCTGTTGCAAGATTTTTGTGAGCTGCAGAATCCCACTGAATTACTCAGAGGAGAATTGAGCCAGGCTGGATGTGACAAACGGCAGGGCAGGCAGTGACGTGGCATCATTGGGGTATGAGAGGCAACTTAACAGCGACAAGGAACAGGAAAAGGATGAATGGGCATTGGGTACGGAGAGGCAGCAGGAGACACCCCTGTTTCTGCTAAGTAGCAGGAAAGGTCTAGAGTGGCTGGAAATTAGACCAACTCCTGGGCCTTCCTCAAAGAAAATACTAAAAAACGTATGTGTTGAGTTTGGGGGAAGAAATACAATATACCAGAAACACCCTTTGGAAAGTGGAAGCAACTTACAAACATAAGCTACACTCACTACCTTGCTCCAGAGTTGGGATTTCATCTGAGGAAGTAAAATATTGTTGGAGCCTCTATATACATTAGCCTGACGTGGAGGCCACGTGTCTTCCTAGGAAGTCAAGGACGTTTCCCCCAGGCCAAGTCCTCAGCTGTGGTCTTCCGATGGACGGGGTTTCAGATGCTGCTGTGGGTTCTGAGACGGGTGCATCCTGCTCCCAGAACTTCTCTGGGAAAATATACCAGCTCTTTCTTGTCCTACAGAAGAGGCAGCCCTGCAGGTCCCCGAGGTGGTAGATGTCCCAGTATTCCCATCAAGCCTCCTTCCTCCCCAGGCTGGGCCAGACCACAGCCAGAGTGGCTGGCCCTTGTGGCCTTGTCACCCCTCCTTCCCCCGGCCACAGACAAGTGTGTTATTTCAGGCTGTTCCTTGATGGAAACTAGCAGAGGGGGCTGCCAATGGGATAAATATAGCAGTGCCTTTTTGCTGAGTTGTGGAAGCTCTGGATGATGTGGTTTGAGGCGCAGGATTTGGATGCCTCCAGGGAGGAACAAAATCTATAGGAAAAAAAAAATCCCTTCCACGTGGGTTGTGTTTTATGTTTGTTTGTTTTGTTGTTTTTGTTTTCAAAACACCTCCCCAGTCCTTCACTGTTTGTTTCCTTTCTAAGCAATGAGAAGCAGGTGGGTACCAGGCTCTGTGACAGGCCACAGGGACAGTGTGCTGACAAAACAGACAGGGACCTACCCTTAGTGGCATTATTTAGTGACTTTGCTTAGAAGGGAATGCAGTCTAAGGAAGCACAACCAGGAGCTGGAGATTGATTGCAGGGCTCAGGGAAGGTTCTGGAAAGCTTTCTCTGCACCAGGTCTAGTGTTCACATGGGTCGGATAAATATTAGCAGATGTTTTTATTCCCAACTAAGCTGAGAACAAGCTGATGGGAGAACCAGTCCTGGGGGCTGGACCTCCCAGCTTGAGCACTGCCAGTCCTGGGCCTCTGGGGCGGCTCCTCCCTGGGGCGCAGTCACGTCTCCATACCCTCCCCGCCGGCCTGTCCCTCCCCTGCTTTCATCCAGGGCCCACACTGAGGGTTGGTGGTGGCAAGGCCAGCCCTGCCCTTTTCCCAGGGAACTTATTCCACACGGAGAAGCCACACAGATGTCTCTTTAAATCCTGTTACCTCTGGCTATTTTCCTCATGAGGACACTGAAGGTCAGAGAGCTCAAACGGTTTCTCAAAGACACACGGCAATTAAAAATCAGGCTCGGGCTTTGGATCCGATCTTCTGACTGTAAACCCTACACTGACACTGCTGAGTGAGAAAAGCCAGGACACCAGCAAAAGAAAGCAAACTGTGTGTGAGGAGAGAGAAGGCCAGACACGGAACTCATCTGGAGGCTCTGACCCTGACTCTGGCACCCAAGCTAGAGAGATGGCTTGGATGTACTTGCTCGGTTCATATAGCCTCCTTGTGGCACACCATGCAAATGATCTCTTGTAAATGGAATGAAGGGGCAGGGAGAGAAACAGAGAAGATGAAAAGGAGGAAGGGAGACATCTGGGCCAAGTTTGGATGGGAATGGCATGTGTGAGCATGTGAAGGAGAGGCAGAGGCGGCAGAATGAAGGACCGGGCAGGGAGGTCCCTGGCAAGAAGGGTAAGCCGAGGCAGCATTTCTGCAAGTTCTCAGAGGAGGCCACCAGGTGGCGCTGGCAGCAGACTACCAGGGCTGACCTCAGAGGTGGAGAAGCTTGGGTGTGGCCAGGGAGGGGGAAAGGAGACTGCCACCACCTCCCCCCACCCCCCACGTCTGTTAACTCAGAAAGTCCGGAACCCTGGATGAATCCCTCCTGACATCCCTTCTTGCCACTCATATGCTGTCAGTGCTGAAGCCACCCATAAACTAGAAAATGTCTCTTTATTCACATATCCATAAACCATGTGGACAAGTAATGTGCATGAATTCCCAAACTGTCAAAATCAAGAGAACAAGCCAGAGACAAAAGTAACCAGGCTCCAAGCCCCCTTCATCAGAGATGAAAGTGGGGAAGAATTCCAGAATTACAGACTTGAAGGTGCAGAACTTCTTGCAGAGTATCTTTTTTGCTCTCTCTCTACCATCCCTTGGGGGCTGCTCCGATGGCTCAAGCGGTAAAGAATCTGCCTGCAATGCAGGAAACGTGGGTTTGATTTCTGGGTTGGAAAGATCCCCTGGAGGGAATGACAAGCCACTCAGACACTCAGTATTCTTGCCTAAGAAATTCCATGGACAAAGGAGCCTGGCAGGCTACAGTCCATGGGGTTGCAAAGAGTCAGACATGACTTAGCATGTATGCATGCTATCCCTTGGGCATTCATCATCCCAGTTTCTGATGATAAAATAAATTATCTCAACTGCTGGACAGCATGATGGAATAGGGCATCCATGATTGTGGTCAGGATGGGACAGTGGCTTCTGAGAGGTATGAGAGATGCTCAAGGGGACAGCTGGTGGGTAAACATGGAGTCAGGAGAGGAGTCCAGTTGGAGACGTGGATGCGGAGTCCTCAGGCTGCAGCTCAAGAGCAGTCAAAGACACAGGTGTGCAAGTACAGAGAGAAGATGGCAACTTGGAGAAAGCCACCCCTGGAGTGGAGTGAAGGAGAGGTGATTACGGGGTGGCCTAGGGTGTGCAACTGGACAGGTCAGGGAAAGGACACCTGTGTCACACGGTGTGGAGAATGATAGAACCCACGCTTAGCCGTGATCCCCAAAGGCCTGGAGCAGAGCTGAGGTCAGGGATGGGGCTGAAGACAGTGGGCAGAGGCTGAGAGACCAGAGGGGCAGTGCGGGAAGCAGAGACTCCTGACTGGGGGGATGGGGGTGGGGTGGGGGAAAGCAGCAGGAGAGATAGCTTGGGGGGTGGTCCACCCAGCTTGAGATATGTGTGTCACTCTGGAGACTGAGGGGACAGCTGGAGGTACAAAACAAGAAAGGGATGCTTAGTGAAGGAGACTCCCCGAAGAACCAGAAACAGAATCTGGAAGAGGCAGGAGGATGAGAAGCGGAGCAGAGAGAGACATCTTAAATGACTCCGAGTGGGCCACTCTCTGGGCCACGTGCAGCCATGAGCCTCCTAGACCCTGGGATCCCTGAGAACCAGGAATTCACAGGAGGGACTGAGGAAGGACAGGGACAGGGGAGATCCTGCAAGGCGAGGCTGGGCAGCCCTTATCTTCAGCAAAGCCAAGACCAGCCCCTCAGGCCAGAGTGGGACCAGGTAGGCTTCTTGAAGCCAGAGCCCATGGGTGTGGGGCTTTGAATTGGGCTGCATGGAGTCACCGGGTTGAGAGTCAAGAGCTCTTTTCCAACTGGTTCTGCCCACCAACTAGCAGGCCCCTTCCTATCTCTTTAGTTTCCCCAGCTGCAAAGTGACCAGCTTCATCAGGTTGCTCTGGGAGATCTGGCAGCTAGGATCCTGGTACAGAGTCTCTAAAAGAGGATCGTGGACCCCTTTAGTAAAATCAAAGACAGCATCAGTCTCCCAGACACACAGTGCAAACTTCTGCATAAACTTTTGAGATTCTAATCGTACCTGTAAACAAGGAACAATCACACCCAACACCCCATCAGTTAAAAAGCCTTAATAAATGGAAATAGGATGCCAGCTCTTTCAATAGCAACCATGGCCCCCACACAGACCAGCTCCTAATGAGTTTTTCTCCTATTTGCTGATGGAGGACATTTGTAATAAAGTTTAATGTGGAAGAACAAGGTGCATTTAACCAAAGCTGCAAACATCTCTAATTCTATTTAAACTATAGGATGTAGTACATTAACATTTAACAATCAGACACTCAGTCGGTGTGAAACTAGTGGAGCTGTGCTTACTAGAAAGCAGGCACCAAGTCATCTTTTATCAATGACCACAGAAGGAGCAGAAAGCTGCTGTGGCTGCCCTCCAACCCCACCCTGTGCATTAATTAAGAGTCTGCTCCAAATCTTCCACCCTGTTGAACGTAACTGATGGTTTTGGAGAAAATCAGCTGAGCAGGGCAGACACACTCAGTGCCAAAGTCTGTTAGGCTTGTGCATTCGGGGAATTGTTTATCCCAGCAAAATAAATCTTTTAATAAACTTTAAAAAAAATGTAAAGTGTGTAGTGTTAGTTGCTCAGTCATGTCTGATTCTTTTTGGCCCCATGGACCGGGGCCTGCCAGGCTCCTCTATCCATGAGATTTCCCAGGCAAGAAGACTGGAATGGGTTGCCATTTCCTTCTCCAGGAGATCTTCCCAACCCAGGGATTGAACCCATGTCTCCCACATTGCAGACTGATTCTTTACTGCCTGAGCCACCAGGGAAGCCCCAAAACAAAAATGTGAAATGAGCAATTAATTCAGAATGAGCAGAGGTTTAACCTCTATTCTACTTGACCACTACAGAGTACATACTGCTGAGCCCATTCTCCTTCCAGAAACTCCCAGACCCAGCTTTCCCCGGCTCCCCTCTAACTCCTCTGGAAGTTTGCTCTGCTCTGGTACCCTTCAGGCATCTCGCCTGCTTTCTGGACCAGACCTGCAGGCAGAGGAGCACCCATAGCTCAAGCCTGGCTGCAATGCCTCTCTTGGGGGAGTTAGCTCACTGTTAGGGCTTCAGCTGTGACTTCTATTCTGAGGCCACTCCCATCATCTCCCCAGGGGTTCCAGATCTGCATTTCCCAACAGTCCCAGGAACCAGAAGCATGGGCATCCCCTGGGAGCTTGTTAGGAACACAGACACCCAGGCCCCTCCCAGGCTTCCTGAACACAACACGCGCCACTGTTTACCATGATCCAGGTGATGCATGCGCATGTTAAAGTTTAGGGAACACCAATCTATCCAATCCATCTGGACACTCCCCAGAGCTTAACACATCCAGGCTGAAGGCAGATCCTTCCTCTAAAACATGAAATTCTTTGTTTCCCAACCCAGTGAATAGCTTCTGTCTGATGTTTGGGGTGGGCTGCGGGGGTTATGCTGGGTGAGGGGGAACATCAACATCCCTACCACGTGGCTGTCTTATCTTATAACAGGCTCCCTCCTGACCAAGGATACTGGGTCAGGGTGTGCTGGGTCAGGGATACTGGAAAGACAGCATATTCCATGTGGAAGCCAGCCTAAACTTCAGAGCCAGCCAGCACAAAAAGGCTCCCTCCAACATCCATGTGACAGGGTGCTCACATGTGCTAATTCTACCAGAGCGGCTTCCGCAAGAGTGGCTCAGTACTGCCAGACTCCCTACTCTAAACCCAGGAGTCCCTCCCTTAGGAGCACGTCAGGCCTGAAGCCAGCTGGTCCCTCTCCATCTGAGGGTCCTGTGAGTGGCCTGTGAGGGGCCTACTGAGTAAGAAGCAGACTGTGGCACAAGCTCATGGTTAAAATTCTGGATGCTGGATGTGATGGAAGTGGGCTCCTTGGGTGGTGCCCTCAGCGTAATTCTTTTGCTTCCTGGTTTGGGAAGCAGCTTTGATGCATACTGTTTTAGTTGGAATTCTCTTGACTGCAACCTGACCAGCTTGAGCAAAACCAGGAGTTAGATGGCAGGAGAAGGGGCTAGTTTATTGAATCAAAAGAAGATCTAAAGGAAAAAGAAGAGCCTGGGGGATCTTAGTGGCTGTAGGCTGGGATTCTGTCTGTGCTCCCAGGACCCTGTCTTCCCCACTGCTTTCTCAGCATCTTTTTGTTCACCAAGGCTTCATCCCTTGGCAGATGTTGCTGTAGGTGGTTCTGACAGGTGGCCTCCTGGCTTAGCTGCTTTCTAAGATGCTTTCTTTCTCCTAAGAATTCTGATCAGCCCAGACCAGGCCTCATGCATGCTTTGGCCCATTTTTTGTGGCCTGGAGCATGAGTCCCATTCTTGGCCCAGCCTAGGTTGTAGTTATGCATGTCAGAAACTGAGGGATGAACTAAGCCACGAGCAGTCCCTAAAAGCATCAACTGGTTTAGTGTTTTTATCCTGAGTGAGTCTTTGGGCTCATCCATGTGTGGGTTGATGACTATGTACTAAAAAATATATAGTGCCCAGTGTCATTTTCACACCAATGAATATGAGAGGGAGGGTTAGGCTTAGCTTTTTCCTTCTCTGCCCTGTGAGTTAACAGAGACATGATGATTTAATGAAAATGTGATCTAAAAGGAATCCCAGCCCTGTCTTCCCATCACAACTGCTTTAGTTCAGGGTCCAGGGCTGTGACTTGGCAAAGCAGTCTCATTTGGGGATACCCCTTCCCCATCCTTGCTTCCTGTGATGATTCCGCCATGCATGACCAAAACCAAATCCCCACCAAATCTGAGAGTCTGTGCACTCTGCCTGCAAGAGCCACTGCATTCCATTCTGAGCAATGGGTTCTTTGTCCTTCATTTAAATGTATAAGCCGTTGTCCATGTTGAAAACTATCTACAGTTGTTCCCACAGATGCTTTACAGCAAAAAGAAAGTGAAGAACTTTTCCTCATTTCCATTTGAATGATATATATTCCTTATCTTTAGAAATGACAATATAGACATAGTGGTGTATTTGATAGAAAACAAATAAGGAGACTTATTTTTAAGTTTATTCTGAAAATAACATCAAGGTTTATCATCCCAAAGAAGCACTAGGTACAAATCATCCATTGCTCCCAGTTCTGAGCAGAGTTTGGACAGCTTGCTCCTAGATAATAGTGGAGCAAGCTGTGCTCAGATGTTGCCAAGAGCTTCCATGATTCCCTTAGGAAGCATGTTCAGTAGGAGGTATTGGTCCTGAAGCCTCCTCTTAAACCCCATGTCAGTGGATCCCCTCCTCACACACCTCGGCATGGATTTATGCAAATATGACCAGAGTTTTGGAGCAAGAGTCTGAATTGAATATATAACAATGACTTGTTGGATTTTAACCTACAGAGACTCTTCAAAACCTGTGCTCTTCTCAGTGGAATGTATTCATTTCCATATGTGATGACACAGAGCCCCCACTGAATTTAACACGGTGGGTCTGCAGGTGACTGAAGTTTGATTCAGTTCTGCAGAGGCCCAGAGGCTTCCTTCTCCATCGCCTTCTCTCCATCACCTCTTCAGACGCCCCACTCTCCACTCCCACCTGGTACTCCCAGGGCCCCACCCATCTGTATATTAATAGCTCCTTGTGCAAATCAGGAAATTACTTTCCTTCCCCACAACACCATGTAACTATGCCCTACCAAAGAGTGCCATGATAAAACATGATAGGATGCCCAGGATAATGATGATATGAAAGATGCACTAACCATATATTCTCCTGTTCTAAAAGATGTCCTCCTGTCTGGAAGGTTCTAGTGAGTTCTTCAGAAATCGCAAAGCTTACTCACTACCTTGGAAACTTGGCGAGAAGGAGAGCATGAGACGCAAGCACAGGCAGCGGAGAATGACTTCCTTTTTGTAAAGTCAGGATATTTTCGCTTCTGGAAAATCATTACCTGCTCCTGACTTGGACCCTTTCCAGTAAACCACGAGAGGCACTCATAAGCTATGACGGGTCTTTGGGAAAGTTACCATAGAGCTAAGTTCATGGACAAATATTTACTTTTTAAAGTTAACACAATGAGAGCTTTAAACAGTAAAGGCATTTCATTTTAAAAATATGGACTAGTTTTAGCATGCATGTTAACATAGTGTACTTGTGTAGCAATTTCTAGCATCCAGAATCTTCCAAGTCATTATCCCATTATAAGAATTCTACGAACTCACCTTTGTATAAATAGAGAGTCTGAGACCAGTAGGGGATAAGAACCTCAACCAAGTTCACATGGCTGTACAGAGGGGCACAACTCACATTCAGATTGTGTTTAAAATATATAATTTAACATATATACATGGTCCATTACAAAGCCAAACAATTTCTGTAGTGTGCAGTAAAAACCCACCCATAGCACACTCACACATCAAGTGTCCTTAACAACACAGCTGATAGCTTGGCCTGTTCCAGAATGGTGAGGTCATGGATGTCATATAGGTCCACAGAGCAACTGTCTCATAGATCTATTTGCCAGGCCTCCCTGCCTCCCTCCCACTCAAGTCCATTCGAATTAACATGCAAAGTTGAGTCAGCAAGGCACTTTGTAATGGGCTGGTGAGGGGGGAGGGTGAGGGGGGTATCCAGGACACGTTTTTCCAGCTTGGCTTATACTTCCTACTCTCCTACCATTGGGGAAGCAGTCAAAAGACTTTGCTCTTACACAAATGGATGTTCAATTAGAGTTAGTAACCTTGGCACACTTCCAAGAGGCCCCCTTCCTCTATTCTGTCAATCAAAAGCACACCACCTTGCTCCTTTTGGAAAAGGGTAAGTAAGAACTTCTTGGAGAATAGTCTCTATACAGGGATAAGCCCCCCCTGCCAAAGAGGTGGAAGCACTTCAGAATGAACAATGTTCTACTTGTCCTGTGGCTGTGAACAATAACGGGTGGGGAAATGGGCACAGGGGTATCCAGACAGTTCATTGTCGGCTTAGACCTCAGACCGCTCCACAATCTGTCTCTCTGCCCTTGAGTCACCAGGGTCAGTGCATCTATTTAAAACAAGAGATGCTATCTTGAATGACTGCTTACAATAAGCACTTTATGCTGCTCTGGGTGCCCTGGCAATGTTATCTGATCCTTTGAAAACCAATTAGTACATCTCTACCATCTCACACTTGGGCCCATAATGGTATTTCCTCTAGCTATATACTATGAGCTTGATATCACAGATACAGGAAGGGTAGAAGATTAAAATTCAGATTAAAAAAAAAAAGATAAAGAAGAGAAAAAAAAAACATACAGGGGTTTGGCTCAGCAGAAAATCCTCTTGAATGGTCTCAGAATCAGAGTCCTCACCCTTCAGGGCTCAGACCCAGAAAATCTTGTCCTGGGAGATTTATCCAAAGGGCTGCGGCCCCTGCTCTTTGCAGAAAGGAGCGTCATACCTCTCTGAAGGCACCTGAAAGGCCGTCAGAAAGGGGCTCCCACCACACAGAAGGCACGAGTGAAAATACAAAAATAAGGACTTTGTATCCAAAATTTCATAAATAACTGGAGTGGCAGATATTAAATAAGACGCAGGGTTACAGCTTGTTCTCCTCGAAGAGGATCTGCGCATAGACTGTGCTGGTGGGGATGCCCTTGGCTGCCTGGTGGGGCTTGATCAGCTCCAGCTCAGCGTAGGTCAAGTTCTCCTCGGCAATCTTTGGCTGTAAGACAAAAAACAACACAATAGGAGCCGACCACAGGGAGTTCAGCACCACACATCCATTCATCAGGCATGTATTTTCATAGCACTTTGGGGATTCAAAGGGAAATAAATGAAAAAAAATTTAAGGCATATGTAAAACTTAAATAACCTAAAGCTACATCCTGTCATCTTACATAGAACACTATGTCCTGCAGAGAAACACCACATGATTTAAGTTGTCACAGAACACTTATCAAAAATGATTAAACATGAGGCCACAAAGCAAACTTTAATTCCAAAGTAAAAATAATGTAACTAACAGTCTCTGCTGGAAAGAATAAAACAGAGACAGAAACAAAAAGTCCTAGAAATTAACAACAAAACTAGAATGCTATCACCTAGAAATTTTAAGTGACTCAATCTATATAAAACTAAAATTTCAGCATATGATGAAAATAATGGCAAAGAAAATATTACACACCAGAACCTAAGAATGTAGTACTTGGAGAAAAGTCATAACGTTAAATATTTATATTAAACAATATGGATGAAATGGATCAAACATCCAATTTAAGAAGCTAGGAAAAAAAAACAAAATAAACAAAAGCAGAAGGAAGAACCAAAAAAAAAAAAAATTAACACTGGACATATAAGTCAGAAGATAGAAAAATCAGAGAATAAATAAAAATATCCAAAAGTTTATGCTTAAAAAACACCAATGAAACAAACAAAAACTTAATCAAGATAGGAAGGGAAAAAGCATAAATGAATGGAATGGGAAATGCAAAAACCTTGAAATACAAGATAAAGTGAGTAATATTCTAGAAAAATATAAATTATAAACAGTAGCATGTGACTATACTAATTCCATCAAAGGAAAGAAAGAAAAGAAAGGAACAGAAGAAGAAAGGAAGAAGAGAGAAAATACTGTCAAAAGCACCTGGCACAGGCAGTTTGATAAGAGAATTTCTAAAAGAAATTCCTTTGAGGAACAGATAATCTGAATATAATTAAACTGATTCGGAGCATTACAAAAAAGGAAAAAACTTCACATACTTTAGACCAATTTCATTTATTAGTGTGTAAGTTAGCATAAATCAGATTGACTCAGCACAAAAAAGCACACTGAAAGATAATCATGCTCAAATTGATCTTATTCTAGGAATAGAATAAATGGAATAAACAAATGAATGGAATAAATGGTTCAGTACTAGAGAAATCTATTAATATAATTCACAACAGTAATACGGAGAAAAACCATATGGTTATCGCTATAGATACTAGAAAGGCATTTAAAATTTTTGTTAAAAAATAATTCTTGATAATATAATACAGTCATAGATTTTTTTCTTACCATAATTAAGGAAAATTATTAAAATAAAGAATAATTTGTGATCCAACTCCAGTGACATTAAAAATATACAGCTACTATAATTAAAGCTCTGTGATACCAACAAATGAATAGACATCAATGGGATTGATGAAAACATGCATAAATTAACCCAAATATTATTTTTCAATAAATGGTGTTGGGATACTTGGGTAGCCAATTGAAAAAAATCATATTGTTCACATCATTCTTTACATTAGATAAATGCCACATTAATTTTAAATTTTAACATGGAAAATAAACTCAAAAGTGCTAGAAGACTGTGTGGGAAAATTTTTAAAAAATAATCTCAGCAATTATTTAAACAATTATTTAAATTATTTAAAAATTATTTTTTAAAATCTCACCAATTTAAAATATGTGTTTTAAAGTCTTACAAAACCCAGGAGCAATAGAAAAATGACATGTAGATTTTCATGCAATATATTGCAGAATATCCTCTAAATAAAGTCAAAGGACAGTTGAAAAAAATGAGCAAAATATTCACAACTCAGATCAAAGGGTCTCACAATTGAATAACAATAATGGCCAACAGTCCACTAGAAAATTAAGCAAAGAACAAGAGACAGGATCAGAGACTTCACAGGAAGGGAAATACAAAAGTTCTCACACGTATTAAATGAGACTTCACCTCTCTCAAAATAAGACAAGAATGATTTAAAATCACTTAGACATCAGTTCTTGTCTTTCAAGCTGACAAACTACAAGTTTTCGAAAAGAAACAGCAAGAAACAAGTCCTCTTGTATACTGTTGGTGGAAATGTTATTGGTACAAGCAAAACACTGGAAACACTTCAGTGGACATCAATAGGAGTCCGATGCATTCTTAATGAAATATTCGGCACAGTCTTTAAAAAGAATGATGAAGCCATATGGGTACTGCATATTTTACTATCATTTGTGTAACTGTGTGTGTATGGGAGTAAATACACATGCATATATTTTATGTGCTCAGAAAACCCTTAGAACTCACCTGGAAATCAAGAACTTGGTCTTCAAGGTTCCCTCTGGGGAAGTAAACTATGTGGTTGGAGAGAGACTCACCCTTTATGGTACATATTTGTTGAATCTTGTAGATGGTACATTATTTAAACAGCAGATTAATTAATTTTAATTCACAATTAGAAAAATAAAAGTTAGTCACTGATTTATAGTTGTAAAAGACACCTCACTTTTATTTAAGCAGCTCTGGTTTTGGTTTTGGTTTTGGTTTTGGTTGTGTTGTCGTAGATTTTTTTTTTTATTTTCAGTGCTATACCTTGATTAACTCACAAAAATTCAGGACAAATAAATCATATACGTTCCCATTAAGTTCCTTAAAATGTGTGCCAAAAGCAAAAATCCTCTTTTATTTTGAGATGAAGCATCATACTAAGGTGCAGGGAGGGGAATGTGAAGAATGACTTACAGCCAGTACCTGCTGGTGAGGGACACCACCAAGCCACCTTCATAGTCACCCGGCTCTCTTTAAACTTCAGTGTTAAGGACAGGTACATGGGTCAGAGCCTCCTGCTTATCTTTTTATACCAAAAATCTTCACAGTTCTTCTTAGTCATCCACATCTCACCAGCCAACAAAAATACCATTTACGTCTTGCCTTTCCGTTTAATTACATTTCACGTTATAATGATTCCATTTAGAAATGTCATGTGTCCTCAAATAAGCACACAAAACCCAACTCATGTAAATTTTAGAACCAAGATTTATGAAATCGTATTGTCCAGGTGTTTTATTACATTACTCTGAAGCTGCATTGTTTTCTAGCATAGATTATCTGTTTATTCTTAAGTTATTCCATTATGTTTGGATATGAAAAATAACACTAGCTTTCTCAATACAGGTCACCAGGCTGGCTTGGCTGATGTGTTGTTTTCATACATTTTTATGATGTTCCTATAGTAAACATAATTTAATAAAGCCAAAGCACACTAAATAAATAATTGCATCTAGAAAAGCAATAAAAACAAATAAAATTAGTACTTTCATAAGTGGAAAGGTACTTCAATTACTGCTACAAGCAGCAACCCACCATAAAATGTGTAGAATCATTTCCCTTATGCATATTTCTGGAATATAATAATTTGATTGAAGGTACAAGGCAGCACACAAGAGGCTCTGAATTGTGAAGTGTATACAGTTTCCAACAGGAGATGCATATTAGTCCTTGGCACCTTTAAAGAACCTATTGTTTTTCTGGCATGCATCCTTGGCTATCCCATCAACCATGTGCTTAATTACGTTTCCCAGCTTGTTTAACTAGAAATAAATTTCTTACCACCACTAAAAAGGGGAAAATGTAGACTTCTCACCAGTTTCCACTCAGCTACCTTTCTCTGCACTGATGCTTTAGGGGAAGGCTTAGGTGCATTAAGAAGTAGCTTAGAGAACAATATTGGCATATCAGTGAGAGTAGGTAAGACTCAGCTTCCCTGTTGGCTCAGTGGTAAGGAATATGCCTGCCAGTGCAGGAGATGCAGGTTTGATTCCTGGGTTGGAAAGATCCCCTGGAGAAGGAAATGGCAACCCACTCCAGTATCCTTGCCTGGAGAATCCCAAGAACGGAGAAGCCTGGTGGGCTACAGTCCATGGGGTCACAGAGAGTCAGACTTGACTTAGTGACTAAAACCATAACAACAGGGAAGACTACAGAACTGGGAGTCAAACTGGGAGCCAGGAGCAGAATGTCAAGGTCAAAGGGAACAACTGCAATGGCGCAAAGCCAGGGTGAGCGACCTGCTATAGGGCCCCACCTGTATTTCAGGTGATGTCTTGCCAACACGAACGTGTTTAGATTTAAGATAAAGAATTACTCCTAATGTGTATGGCAATTCAAGACCTGGAGTGCAGTGAATGGGTCTCTGAAAGAGAATCAAGACACACTTCAGCTAGTTCTCTGACAGCTTCTGGCCCTCAAATGGCCCTCTTCAAGCCCCTGTCCTATTCCTAGTGGTGCAGGAGGTACACGGGACATCAGCACTCGAAAACAAACTTAAATACTCTTGAACTGGCTGTTCACAAACACTTCGACAGCAGGTCTTGCCTGCACTTGAAAACACCAAGCAAAGTGCAGAAGGCAGGACTTCCAGGCCTCGGACATGAACTTGACACGTAGGTCTGCTGTTGCTGTTTCCGGGAAACAGGAGGGGGCAGGGGACCAACAGCTGGAAGTCCTGGTAGGGGCTTTTAGAAGAAGCCTCAGAGCTTTCTAAACATGTGAGAAGCAACAGTCCTCTTCCCCAGGACTGTTTGGTTTTACTTTCTTTTCCCTTTCACCAGGCCTGAAAAGACTCTCGGCCCATTTCTCTTTCTATTCCTCCAATAGAGGCCTGGTGTTTGTGTCAAGTGCGTGGTGTCTTGTAGGCTCTAAACCCCCTTGTTTTATGTGTCTTTAATCTCACTTTTCATCCATTTCCTCTCAGTCATGAAGAATCCACTCCCCTGGTCTGGAGTGGAATTCTACGAGCAAGAGGGGATGGAGGCTCAGATGTAGACACTTGTCAGCGCATCCAAGGAAGGCAAGAATAAAAGGAAATTTTCTCAGTTCAGTGAAAGTGTTCGTGGGGAGGAGGTGAGGAGAGTGGCCCTGACGCCGTCACCCAGTAGCTGCCTGCAGAGCATGGGAGCAGGGGCAAACTGCTCACCGGCCAAAGAATGAAGAGATTTTATAATACATTTTTATTAATTTATTTATTTGCATGGATATTTAAATCTTTCTAACCACGCCCCTGAGCTATGTTCTCCATTGCAGGTGACATCTCCTACCCCTCTACCCCACAGGTTCACCCAGGCGTGGTGCACCCCCTGAGCCAAGATTAAAGATCTATTCTCTGACCCAGAGGGATGGGATAGGGAGGGAGGTGGGAGGGGGATTCAAGATGGGGAACACATGTAAATCCATGGCTGATTCATGTCAATGTATGGCAAAAAACACTACAATATTGTAAAATAATTAGCCTCCAACTAATAAAAATAAATGAAAAAAAATAAAAGATCTATTCTCACCTCCTACTATGTCTTCCAGGGACACCAAGAATTTTGTTTCAATTCTTAATTTAATTTTCTTAAAAGACATGTAGTAAAAGTGACTTTCTAATGGATCACTGTATGTATCCAAACACAAGAACAGATTTCTGGGCACATTGCCCCCACAGAACTCAGGACAGTCCCATCACACGCCCTCATGCTATCTCTGCAGTCATGTCCTCCCTCTAACAAGACCCTCAGGCAACCCTGACCTGTGTTCTGTCACTGAGGCTTTCTCTCTTAGAGAATGTCATGTGAAAGGCATCACATGGTATGTAACCGTGTGGGGTCAGCATTTTTCTCTCAGAATAATTCCCTCACGTGTCATCCAGGTTGCTGCATGTATCAACAGTCTGCTCCTTTGGATTACTAAGTATTCCACCGTGTGTCACATGCCTCGTT
The DNA here is from genome assembly GCF_019320065.1 of Cervus canadensis. NCBI lineage: Eukaryota > Metazoa > Chordata > Mammalia > Artiodactyla > Cervidae > Cervus > Cervus canadensis. The sequence goes on along the minus strand of NC_057393.1, from coordinate 56,941,334 downwards.
TTGCTTAGCCATTCACCTGCTGAACGACATTTGGCTCATTCTAAGTTTTTGGTGATTATGAACTGAGTTGCTGTAAATATTCATTGCAGGTTTGTGTGGGAGATTTTTGTTACTCTAGGGTAACACCCAAGAATGAGGTTGCTGGGTTGTATGGAAAGTATGTTTAACTTTGAAAGAAACTGCCAAATTATCCATCCAGAGTGTCCACACCATTCTTCCCTTCCTCCAGCAATACTGAGAGTTTTCATTGCTCTGCATATATGATGGCACTTGGTGTTGTCCATTTTATTTTTTATTTTTTACTTTTAATTTTTAATTTTTTATTATTTTTTATTATTTTATTTTTTTACTTTTATTTTTATTTACTTTTTATTTTAGCCATTCAAGTAGGTGCTACTGGTCCAGTAATTACCTTCTCACTGTGCCCAGGGGACTCAGCAATTCCAGACTTACACTCAAATTCTCACTGATGCTGTGCCCGATTAAATTCCTATACTGCACGACATCCCCTCAGAAGAAGTTGGAAAAGATGATCGCACAGACCAGTTTTCGAATACAGTAATAGAATCTTCTGGACTCCACATGTAACAAAGTGAGTCTGCAAGTATCAGAGTTTGAAATGCCATATCTCTCATCCCCTATCTTTCCTTTCTGCCAGTGGTGAGACTCTGCTACAGCAGATGACAGCCTCCAGGCTGGATCTCCCACTTCTCATTTAAGCCCCACTTACCCTCAGTTTCAGAGTGATATTTCAATGGGGAAGGATTTACTGGCTAAAGCTAACACCAGAAAAGTCAGCCTCAAAGAATTCAGAAGTTGTGTACCTCTTGGAAACACACCTCACTTCAAGCTCCTCATTGGAAGTTTCTGAGTGCTTCATTTTGTAGGTATGTTTTTTGGGAATCAAGCCAAGAAATAACTTTCCTACCAGGAGAGAGAGAGGTTTAACATTCTATGAAGATTCCTGCAAAACAACACCTTTTCACAGAGATCACAGATGGATGTGCAAGTTGAATTAAGTTGAAGGAATAAAAGAAAAATGCAATTGCAGCCACTGAAAGTTCTCCAATGTCAGAAGTTCAATTGGGTAATACCATTATTGCAGTAACAGATCAATAACTGGGACATGGGATGTTTATGCTAACGTCACCTTAGAGTTTAAAAATGTGATTGCAGTTCTACCGAGTTGCACGATCAGGAATCTATTTACCCAAGAGAGAATTACATATTATCCATATTATCGAGGGCAGACTTCCTCTTCCCCTTTTGAGATAAGTGCTCATTTTTTATTCAACAGAGGAGTACCTGGTAAAATAAACACTCCCCTCCTAACATCCATACAAGTGCAACAATGGCCATTCAGTGGGGGGGAGGTACTGTATATTCAGAGAAGCTCTATTTGATGAAAAGCCTTTAGTGGAAACTTGTAGGTTCCAACTCTTTAAATGTCCTGTAAGAATCAACTTGCCTTGGAAATGAACTTGACTTAATTTTGAGTTCCACAGGTCTGTCAAATGGCCTATTTATGTATAGTTAAACATTTTATAGAAGGAAAAAGTAGAGTTCCCTGGTGTGCACATTAAATGAAAATAAAGGCTCAAAATGAACAAAATAAACACATTTCCAAGACAGAGACATTAAATGATGGTACAAAGGATGCGATCCAGAAGTGATGTGAGAGGCGACAAACGGCGGGGTTTGAGAAGTGGTCCTTCTGATACAGAACTCAGGAACTGTTAACTAACCTTCATTAACTCACTCACTCCTCACATATCAGTCCTGTGAGGTGGGGCCAGTGGTCATGGCTGCTTCACAGAGGAGCAAACAGGCTTTAAAAGGCAGGTTCATGGCACCAGCCTGCAGCCATTGCTAGGCAGAGCCTGGACTCAGACAGGCTCTGATTCCAGTCCTGCCTGGAATCCACCCTCTGCTCAGGAGCAGCCCCCTGAACTTACAAGAGCAGGGTCAGCAGCAGCGACTAAGACTCTGATGTGGACACACTGCACCCAGGTGAGCCAGCCAGGCAGACAACAGACCTTGAAATCCCAAAGGGGAAAAGAGTGACCTTCCAAAGACAACAGGGAAGCTTTACTGGTATGAATCTCTGGAGAGCGTGTTTTCAGAACAGGCCTGCACTGTTCAGTGGGCAGATGAGCTCCGGACAAAGGAGAAACGGGGTAAGGAGAGCTGCCCACCTCTACCCCATGCTCATCATAGGCCTGGCTTGGTGTCGGGGGACAGAGGCTCTGAGGGCAGACATATGGGGCTGACACCAATTGCAGGACAATGAATGAGGAGGGGAATTTTGTTGGAATCCCTTCAGGCCACCCCTTGTCTCGCTCCACAGTCTTATACCCAAAGGACTCTTAGCCCCCAAGAAAGGAGCAAGTGTGCCTCTGACCAGCATGGAAAGAAGATGAAAAAGGTACAGGCTCTGCTTTGACCAGGCAGCATGTGGGGTGGCAACAGACTCTTGATTACAGCTGCCCACTGAACAGGTAGAAATATGCAGCCAAGGAAGGACTAAGGATAGGACTGAAAAATCCAGGGGAGTTTTCCGAGGTACCTTGCGTCTAGAGCCACATGCCAGGGCTAAATTCACCATCTCCTCAGAGCTGAGGTCAGTGGAACACTGGGACCTCTGGCTGTAGCAGCGTAACTCGTACCAGAATCCTCCTTAGCTGGGGCTGGGATCCAGTTGCACTCCCAAGCCCAGCAGACAGCTGTGACTGCAGACCTAGGTGCACCTTGACAATCTGAACCTAGAGAACAGGACTCTCCACTACTGTGCATGGAGACAGAGGACTCTCTGAGGCCCACTTCCTTTGTTCCAGCCATCTATAAGCCGTGCAGAGTCCTACCTCACACCTGGCTTCCCCTCCCCATGGTTACCCAGTGACTGATGGTCAATACCCAGTGTTATCTAGGACTTTGGAAGGATTAGAAAGCCTCTGTAACTCAGCAGAGAAGCCTTGGATGGAGATAAAGGTTTCAAGGTCTTATCCAGGTGTGTTGGCACCTTGCGTTGGATGAAGTCATTCGGAAACCATGAGCAGAGCAAATTCACATCATGCTCCTAAGTCTAGAGAATTCAAAGGATGTTTAGCAAAGTGCATTCCCTGAATGAATCTGATGTGATGGAAAGTCACATGCCCCTGGCTAATTGCTCTGAGGATAGGCAGAAGTGACTGGCTTTAGACGGTGCCGAAGCTCTACCCTGAAAGGCCCGAGGCTTACGAGTCATCAGACAGATGGATATCTCTAGATTTCACCAACATGTGTTTTGGAAGCGAAAATGTAATTATGGACAACGCTCTTGGGGAGGGTCCTGATACATGACACTCCTCACAGTGTCACAGTGAGAGCTCCATGATCTAATACGGTCATTCATTTTCTCTTCCCCATGGACCGCAGATGTATGTTTTCCCAGCTGTCTTCCAAATGTACTTTTCCTGGCAGTATTATTCAAGAGAATGCTTATGCTTTGAATAAGAGAGTGTTTGGTTACCTACTTCCATGTAGAAGTCCACTTTAAAAATCTTCACTCTTGAATCTCAATCTTCTAATCAACCTCAATCTTTAACACTTAGATTCATCAGTTCGAGCAAGGGTCTGCCTGGTGGTACTTAAGAGCATGGACTCTTGCAGACTGACTTATTTACTGTCTGTGTGACCTTGGGTAAGTTACTTAACCTCTCTGTACCTGTGTTTCTTTGTCTGTAAAGTGGGACCCATACTAGTACCTATCCCACAGGGTTAGTTTGAGGATTAAATGCATTAGTAAATGTAATGTACTTAGAAAATTACCTGGCAGCTAAACAGCAAATGCTACACAAGTGCTCAATTATTCTTATGACTATAATTTTTATCATAGAAATGAACAAGTGTTGCTTTAACAATCGGTCCCTTTGAAATATTTAGAAGCAGAGAAAAGAAGACAGTCAGAGATTATTTGGAGAACATCATGTACCAGATGCTGCTGGATGCCACTGGACCTCAGACAAGTGCCAGAAAAAATCAGGTAATTTTTTAATAGTGGGACAGATAGTTCTAAAAATATCAATTGAATCATGCCATTCACCGCTCTGCACGAAATTCCCTGTTGTTTCTCTTTACACTTGGAATAAAATCCAGTGTCCTTATCAAGATCCTCATCCTTCTGAATCTTACCCTGGGACTCCTCTGTCCCCAGCTCACATCATATCTCCCCCATGCTGACCAGTGTTCCAGCCATGCAGGTCTCCTTGTGTTTGTTGGACATACCTGGACAGCACTTCCTGTGTGGGGCCTTTGCCTGGGCTATGCTCGCTGCTTGGAATGTTCTTTTCCCACATGGCAGTGCAGCTTGCCTCCTTCTTATCAGGTCTTCGCTCCAAGGCAGCCCCCGCCCCATCAAACACGTCCCCGCTTGGCTCCCTACCCTGCTCTCTTGCTCTGCTGAGCGCGTATCACGCCTTGGCACTAAAAAGCAGTGTACGTTTGGTGATCACCTGGCTTCTCACGTTGGAATGCAATGATAGCACCTTGTGTTTACTTAGTGCACCAATAGCTCTTTGCATAAAGTCCATCTTACTGTCCTTTCACAAGAAATGGCAAGCTTGGGGCCAATAGCTAGCAAGCGCCAGAGCCAGCACAAGAACCAGCCTCTGACCCCATCACTCAGCTCAGTGGGAGCAGAGGCTCTATCAAATGTATCCACTGCTGCACCCAGTGTATGCAGGGAAACTGCTGAGCAACTGACCCTCCAAGAAGAAAATTCATTTGTAGCATTTGCGAACTTACATATGTAAATCTTCCCACAGTGGCTGATTTCAAGATGCCAGAGAGATTTCCTCTCTCTAGTAGACAGGAGTGGGCTGGAGCATGCCACGACAACTTAGCTCCTAGGAAGATACCCGACCCACGTGCTACCTGGCACACAGGAGCTACTCGATGTTTGTACTGGTAAGCACTGGGGTAGTACCTGCAAGGGCACATGCCACCAAAGTGAGGTGTGTGTGTCACTGCTATCAAAACCATCATTATCACTGCCATCATCACCACCAGCACCAATACCATTACCAACACCAGCATTATGTCACAGACACAGTGTACAACGCACAAAGCAAGCATGAAGCACAAATATAAAACAGTAGTAGGTATGCTAGCTTATTTGTTGGATTTACATGTAACATGGGCAATGGGCACCTATGACTGAATTCATAGTTTGCATTCATCATCTTTCTATGCATACTCTATAATCTTAATTCATAGGGCTGTGTCTTATTACCACACATGTGCTTATTAGAATTTATAAATTCAGCTTTAGGAAATTATAATAATAAATAAGCATTGAATGTGGCTAGGGAAACAAAATCCCCTATATACACCATTAGTTTGTCATGAAATTTTCTTGAGCTTCACATAGAAATTTTCTTCCTGACATTCTGGATGCCTAGCTTGATGTTACAGATATTACAGGTTGCTGATGCTTTATTCCTCTCTTTTTTTCCCCCCAAAATGGTACTTCATTTCTAGTACTCTCTATTTGAGATGGAAAAAGTCTTCTAATAACAACTCTGAAGTGCTCTGCATTCAAAACTGAAGTTTTCAATGAAATAGGCTTTAAAAAAAAAAAATCAAATATGAGCACAAATGATATTGCTCCATGAGATTACAAAAATAAAACAGAATGAAAAAGTTAAAAAAAAAATTTCCTGGCAGTGCAATGATCCCAACAATGAAGTGCCCAATAAAGGCAGCAAATTAGCTGAGCTGAGATGGAAAGCAAGCTGCCTCTCACAGGGACATTCCCTGTAGACACACAGGGATGGGCCTGCCCCAGAGTGGGCTCAGGACCCCCAAAGGCTGGGTGGGTCTGTGTGACCAGGTGGAGTCACTCAGTGGACTGGCCCTGCTGGACTTCCAGGCCTGCTTTCAGCCTGGGCTGTCCAGGGCTCCAGCTCACCTCTATGACGCCTATTCACCTTTGTCAGGGGTCAAACGCTGCAACCCCTAGAGCAACTCGCACACGCCTTGTCAACACTGAATGAAAGACAGCAAAACAATTCCAATGAATCTGTGATGCAGCAAATGGGAGAAACACAGTTCCGAAGTGGTCAGTCCCAAAGCCACCTGCCTCCTGGAAGCACACAGCTGCACTATCCTTCGAGAACAGAACGGGGAAGACTCCCTCTGTATCACTTCTAGAGGATTCCCATCGTCTCCCAAAAGAGGGTCCCCAGTGAGTGCCTAGGGTGCTACCAGTCTTAAAAGATTCCTGAAAGTGGTGGCTTCACTTGGGCCCTCGTTAAGAACATCAGAGTCTTGACCAACCTCCATTGGCCTGTGATACAGTTGAGAAGCCTCCAGCCCAGCAGCTGTTTGGAGACAGCGCGAGGCAGCGGAGGGACATCAGAACCCAGCTCCTGGCCTACAGTGAAGGGACAACCCTGCATCAGGGCTGAGTCCCTAATACGGGATGTTCCCACTGCCACTTCTGGGACGCCTGATCTTGACTTCTTGGTGATCACATCTCATTCATGAAAGACCCAGCTGCTCACCCCTCCCTCTCTGACTGAAGGAAGCACATGAAATGAAACGACTTCTGTTTTCCCCACTCTCATCCATTTCGAAGCCCCGCATCTCTTCTTCCCTCCAGTCGACATACATAACTCCCTGTGACAATAATGGGATGTGCATGTGTACCAAGGGGGGCATAGAAATTTTATCTCTCTAAAAATGGGACTAGCGTGGTACAAGCATAGTTTTTGTTTTTTTCCCAAGGCTTTTACTTGGGGCAATATATTGTTCATGTGGTTGTGGGTTTTTTCCTTCTTTTTAATTTTAAATCGAGATTATGAACATATATTATTCAGGTTAATATATCCTTTTCATGTAGAATTCAACTGAAACCAGTGCTAGCACATTTAACGACAACAAGAGAAATTCTCCAGCTTATTATAAACATCCTTCAAGAAACCTGAAATGCATGTCCTCTGGAAATAATTTTGCTGGAGTTTGGGTTATTATTAAAATCTTCTCAGAATTCCATCACTGGGGTCTAATGAGCCTCAAAGCCCTTTTCTGCTACTGATCAGAGAAAAACTCTTTTTGGTCTTAGAAGTACATTCTGGATAGTGAAAAGTAAGCTGGAAGAAAGGGGGGTTCTTTCCAGAAACCAGGGAAACACTGAACAGAGCTGGCATCTCGGTCCTGGGCTGACACTGGGTGGAAGGAAGGCCCTCTCCTAAGACAGGTTCCCTTCAACAATGATAGAATGAACCTCATCCTCTGGCTGTTTTAAGTGCTCTGATCTTTCAGATTCCATGAGAGGAGGCAGGTTTACTGCAGACTTTATAAACTCAAGGGAATCCCAGGCAAATGGGTCTTGGCTACACATTCCTACACGTCAGAATTCTCTACCTGTGACTGAGAGGTCCTAGAAGACCATAGGACAGGGCTACGCCAAGCTGAGACGGGGATGAGCTATCCAGGAAAGGTTTTCAGGAATGAGGAAGAGTCACAATACCCTTTAGAAGCAGATTCTCATGTTTAATTATCTCTGTTGATAATGAGAAAATTCACCATTCTCCCAAGTGGGCTGACCTGTCTTACTAAAATGTTAGTATAACTATTTCTGAAGGTGGCCAGCGATGACTCTGTCTTGCCAGCAATAACCCAACCAGAGCTGGCTACTGTTTAAGTTACTCAGAACTGTACTTCCTAAACTTCAAGGTGCATCGGATTCATCTGGGACCCTGTTGAACTGCAGATTCTAATTCAGTAGATCTAGGGTGGGGCCTGAGCTGCTATTTTCCCAACAAGCTCCCAGGTGATGCCCAGGTTGCTGGTCCCTGGACCTCACATTGAGCAGTGAGGACTTAGAGCTGCAATCTCAGATCTTCGTCCTCGATTCATTCACTCCACATACAGTCTGCAGATCCCAGGTCCCCACTGAGGACACAGTGATGGACAGGTTGTCTATGACTTTAAAACTAATGTTAATCAAAATTTAAAACTTCTGGGCATTAAAGGACATAGTCAACAGAGTGCAAAGGCAACCTACAGAATGGATGAAAATATGTGCTTATTATATATCTGAAAGGAGTTAATATCCAGAATATATAAAGAACATCTACAAACACACACAAAAAATCTGATTTAAAAATGGGGAAAGATTAATCCTTTGTCTGTTGCTTCATTTGCCCATTCTGCCCATTTTCTCCCACTCTGAAGGCTGTCTTTTCACCTTGCTTATAGTTTCCTTTGTTGTGCAAAAGCTTTTAAGTTTAATTAGGTCCCATTTGTTTATTTTTGCTTTTATTTCCAATATTCTGGGAGGTGGGTCATAGAGGATCCTGCTGTGATTTATGCGAGAGAGTGTTTTGCCTATGTTCTCCTCTAGGAGTTTCATAGTTTCTGGTCTTACATTTAGATCTTTAATCCATTTTGAGTTTATTTTTGTGTATGGTGTTAGTGTTCTAGTTTCATTCTTTTACAAGTGGTTGACCAGTTTTCCCAGCACCACTTGTTAAAGAGGTTGTCTTTTTTCCATTGTATATCCTTTCCTCCTTTGTCAAAGATAAGGTGTCCATAGTTACGTGGATTTATCTCTGGGCTTTCTATTCTGTAAAGGATTAATCTCAAAAATATACAAGCAACTCCTGCAGCTCAATTCCAGAAAAATAAATGACCCAATCAAAAAATGGGCCAAAGAACTAAAGAAGATATACAGATGGCTAACAAACACATGAAAAGATGCTCAACATCACTCATTATCAGAGAAATGCAAATCAAAACCACAATGAGGTACCATTACACGCCAGTCAGGATGGCTGCTATCCAAAAGTCTACGAGCAATAAATGTTGGAGAGCGTGTGGAGAAAAGGGAACCCTCTTACACTGTTGGTGGGAATGCAAACTAGTACAGCCACTATGGAGAACAGTGTGGAGATTCCTTAAAAAACTGGAAATAGAACTGCCATATGACCCAGCAATCCCACTCCTGGGCATACACGCTGAGGAAACCAGATCTGAAAGAGACACATGTATCCCAATATTCATGACAGCACCGTTTATAATTGCCAGGACATGGAAGCAACCTAGATGCCCATCAGCAGATGAATGGATAAGGAAGCTATGGTACATATACACAATGGAATATTACTCAGCCATTAAAAAGAATTCATTTGAATCAGTTCTAATGAGATGGATGAAACTGGAGCCCATTATACAGAGTGAAGTAAGCCAGAAAGATAAACACCAATACAGCATAGTAAAGCATGTATATGGAATTTTAAAAGATGGTAATGATAACCCTATATGCAAGACAGAAAAAGAGACACAGATGTACAGAACAGACTTTGGGACTCTGTGGGAGAAGGTGAGGGTGGGATGTTCTGAGAGAATAGCATTGAAACAAGTATACTATCAAGGGTGAAACAGATCACCAGCCCAGGTTGGATGCATGAGACAAGTGCTCAGGGCTGGTGCACTGGGAAGACCCAGAGGGATGGGATGGAGAGGGAGGGGGGAGGGGGGATCGGGATGGGGAACACATGTAAATCCATGGCTGATTCATGTCAATGTATGGCAAAAACCATTACAATATTGTAAAGTAATTAGCCTCCAACTAATAAAAATAAATGAAAAAATAAAAATAAAAATGGGGAAAGACTTGAACAGACATTTCTACAAAGAAGATATACAAATGGCCAAAGCACATGAAAAAGATGCTCAGCATCACTAATCATTATGAAAATGTAACTCAAAACCACAATGAGATACCACCTCACACCCATTAGGAAGGCTACAAAAAAAAAAACAAAGACAGAAAACAACAAGTGTTGGCAAGGATGCAGAGAAAACAAAACCCTCGTGCACTCTCAGTGAGAATGCACATCCATGTTCATAGCAGCATGTGGCAGCATCCCAAGAGTCCGTCGACAGATGAATGGATAAACAAAATGTAATATATATACATAAATCAAAATATTATTCAACTTTAAAAATGAAGGAAATTTTGACACATTGCAACATAGATGATCCTTGACAATGTTATGCTAAGTAAAAGAAGCCAATCACAAAAAGATAAATACCAAATGATTCTATTGATATGAGGCACCCAGAGTGGTCAAATTTATAGACAAAGTAGAAGGGTAGCTTTCAGGGGCTGGGGGAGGGGAGAGTGGGGAGTTATTTAATGAGTACAGACATTTGCAAGATGAAAAGAGTTCTGGAAATTGTTTGTACAACAATGTGAATATACTTAGCACCACTGAACTGTATACTTAAGAATGGCTAAGATGCTCAATTTTATGTGTATTTTAACACAATTTTTAAAAACTTTTAAAAAATATTTTCAGTATCTAAGGTGTCTACCACGTACAGCCTTCACAGTAAGAGAAACGTAAAGGTCACTTTGTAAAAAGGCACGATGTGGTTCTAGTGAGGGAGAAAGTTGAGTCAGGCATGAGAAATGCTAAGATACAGATGAGGTCAGGTGCTGTAGGAAACTTCGGGGGGCAGGGGGGTGGGGGCAGTCCTGAAGTCAGATGGATGGGGAGGTGGTGGGCATGGGGGCCAGCTGTGGCTGGGAGGAGGAAAGGACAAGCCAGGTGCCTGAGAAGTAACAGACAGCCTTTGGTCATCAATGAACATGCGGATGAGGGAGAAGGCACCTAGAGTTCAGCAGGGATATCCTAGGCGGGGCAGGACCGGGGAAAGGTGATGAATTCTGTGTGTCTAAGTGTGGAGTACATGTGGAGCCCCCTGGGGAATGTTTCATAAGCAGTCAGAAGAACCAGTGTGGAACCGGCTTGAAGACTGAGATTAGGAAACCAATGTGCTGCACAGGTGGCTATTGCACCTATGAGAGTGTTGAGTCTCCCAGGCAATGTGTTCAAGGAGAAGAGGACCCCAGAGGAAGGTAACACTCTGAAGAGGTGGAGAAGCAGAAGCCAGCCTAACCATCTGGGGGCAGGTGACAGCAAAGAGGGAAAGCAGTCAGCTGGGGTGATGGCAGGTACTTGGTGATGGTACATGGCAGGTGATGGCCATGTTTACTTCCAGGGACAAGGGCATCAACACCTTGAGGGGTCAGATATAACAGATTAACTAAAATGTGCCATGAGAGTTGGCGATGGGGAGTCCCTGACATACACAGGGTAGCACTGATGCCTACAAGAGTCCAGATGTGTGAAGAAATGGGGCTGAAGGAGCAGCAGGCCTCACAAAAGAAAGTGGTGTGTGAGCTACATCCTGGAGGTGAGAGGCAGCCCTGTGGAAGGATGAGCCAGGCAGCCGGTGCAGGACAGAGCCCATGGAGCCAGCAGGAAGGGGACCTGGACCACACAGGCTAGTGGGGTGGAGGGGTGGAGCGGGAGATCAGTGATGACAGCTGCCGCTCGCAGGAAGCCGTGCTTCATCCTGGAGGCAAGGGGGAGCCACGAGAGTATTTTAAGCAGGGAAATGACATGACTGGAGTTGTGTTTGAGAAAGATCCCTAGGCAGTAGTGCGGGAGATGGATCCGAGAGGGAGACAGGATACAAGAGACCCACTGGGAAACTTGTTGTGATTAAGCCCCTGATGTTACTGGTTTCCCCATGTCTTCAGCCTTTTGCTCGCAACGGATAGTTTCTCCTTAGAGAACAAGGGTGGTCTGATCTTTCTAGCTACAGAGCGCTACAGGCGAGTGACTTGGTTCTAGAGAGACAGGAAACAGAGGTAATACACTGAGGCAGCCTCAGTGAGCAGGCGTGACCCTGCGGCAGAAGGAGCCCATGGGCCTGCATCCTCTGTGAGTTGGTCTGGGGATGCTGCCAACCCGACCCTCCGGCTCACAGTCCCTGTTACTATTGGGGTCTCGCCTCCCCATCACAGAAACTGTTTTCTCTTCCTCCACGAGGTCTCTGAATCAATAATTGACCTAGGGCAAGAAAAAGAAACATATTCTGTTCCTTCTGAGACAAGGAAGCAACATCAGCCTTTTCTGGAAGTATGTGAATTATCTCAGTGGGTTCAGGGACCCCAAAACCACGGGGAGGAAACAGGGGTCCCCTGAAGGCCTCCGGGAGACTTTGACCTAGTGCCCATCCCCCCACCGCCAACTGGAAGAAAAACTACACATTTTGAGTTTTGAGAAAGTGCATCCTGGCCCCCTAAGGATGAAGAAACACTGATATTTTGGAATAATGATTCATTATCAGCATGCCAGGTTGTTAGACAAAGGGAACACACTGTCCATCAGAAAGACCCTTGATGATAAGGCATGGCTTCATAAGCTAATTTTGAGAACAGGTTGTTGTGTTTGGTTGTTTTGTTAAAATGGGGGAAGGCAGTTTTGACACTTCGATTATAAAAACATCTAAAATGCCTTTCTCACCTCTTTTTTCTTCTTGAGTCCTATCATTTTTTTCTTTCAAACCACTATTAGTCTCTGGTATATATACTTCTTGCAAAATGCCATGTTATCTTGGAAACATAAGAAAAGATGTTATGCTTTGAGGGTGAAAATGCAAGGACCCAGACCTGTCATTTTTGCCTGGAGTCCGAGGGTCTGCTGGGAGTCGGCGTGTGTGGTTGAGATGAGGGAGATGGAGCCTGTAAAGCACCTAACAGAGGAGCTGACACGTAGTAAATGCTCAATAAATGGAGGTTCTTCCTTCTTGCCAACGAGTCAGTGGAGGGAATGGGCAGGTTGCTTTCTTGGGATTAGCATGTGTCAACATCACTCTGGAAAGAGGGCCTGGGGGGCTGGAGAACTCTGTGGCCTGTGACCACTCCAGGAAGCACTATATTATGGACTTGTGGCAAAAAGCAGCAATTATAGAATTAAACACCTAAACTGGTACCAGATCCCAAAGAAAAGATGTTGCTAAATTATTTTCTAAATTACCCACCAAGGCCTGTGTGAGTCAACAGGTAGCTATTGACTGTAGTTTCAGCTGCCATCAAGACTTATTGATCTGAGAGATAAATATCGACCAAATTGAGACTGAGGTCAATGCTGGCCTACTGGGAAAATAAATCTTAATATTAACCAAAACCTGTAGATGCTAGGCCTGGTATTTTTGACTCTAAACTGCTGATCAGGCAGAGGTACACTCAGAGTCAGGTCTTTCCTTTATTGTGTATTGTTGTAGATGCAAACTGGTTTTCAAATTGACTCATTTCTGGAAAATTTGGTTTAAAACATTTTAAGTCTTTTCATATTTTAAATTATCAAAGGACAGGAAAATTGGTATTTAATAACTGCATTGTGAATATTTCCATAAAACAAAGAATCCATTTTGAACTGCATATATAACTGCCCTGACTTACTTTCTGTGCAAATCAAGAATTTCCTCTGTTGGATCTCTGTCCCAGAGGAGCACACTAGCTCAAACAAACAAAAAGTCCATAACATCGGGAAGGAGGTAGGAGGGGGGTTCAAGATGCAGGGGACACATGTATACCTGTGGCCAATTCATGTTGATGTATGGTAAAAACATCACAATATTGCAAAGTAATTATTCTCCAATTAAATTAATTAAAAAAATAAAATTTGATGAAAAATGAAAAAAAAAAAACTCATGTGGGGCCAATTTAGGTGTGAAGGGGGTTTTAACCACCCCCCCAAAAAAGTCCACAACAAAAAAACGTGTGATTGGGACCAGTTATTTTTTTAAATGCTACTGAATCTACTTCATTTATAAGTGGCCCCAAACTGCCGAAGGAGGCAGCGCTGTGTCGCTGTGAACTCGAGAGTTGCCCATTCAAGGCTGCTGACATTGCTCCATCCTCTGGGGGAGCAGCCGTTTCTTCATGAGAGATGCAACGCTACCCCCTGTGGGTTGTAAGAACCCACTTTCCTTAAGCAGAGTGTTTGAGTGTCCTCACAGGCAAGTCTAGGAATGGGGGAACTTACTGTGAGAATTAAATATGATGACATGCAAAAAAGCACTTTTTCTTATATATCCCTGGGATGTATCAATGGCACGTCAATAAAGAGCAGTTTCTGTTTTTACAAGGGGTAAGAGATTAGATTAGAAACAGCAGGCCCTGAGCAACTTAGAATGTAAAATGGGGAAAATTTACAAAAGTATAATCAGTCTTGAGGTTGCTGATAAATACCAGGATTAGGAATAAAAGATCAGGAAAAGATGCACCCACACCTACACAAATGTGCAGTGGTATGCACAGCTGGGAGACTGAGCTCAGACTATCGGGGGAGTCTGATTCTCATGGGTAGGATGCAGGATGCTCTAAGAAAAGTTGATCATTTCAGCCTCTGCGTTCAACTGAGTTTCCCAAAGTCCACTGAATGACCATAGATCTATTGAAATCAGCAAAACCTTTGCTGCTGTATTTGAGGACAAAACTGGTATAGTCAATAGAGCAGAAATGGTAAGGAATTTTTGATGACATGAACCAGATGAAATCACACTTCATGAAAACACAACCCACAATTCATTGCAGGGGAAAGGAGGTTCTCTCTTGGAAAAGAGGAGCCATCCTGCCCAGAGGAACAGCAGGTAACCTGGGCACAGAATAGGTCATGAGAAAGGCTGAGCCAGAAGATGTCAGTCATGCATAGAGATCCAGGTTTCCCTCTGAGACAAAGCTTTGAATAAGCTGGTTAAAACCTCATGCTCTGGATTCAGAAGGACACAGGTTCTGACTGCAACCATCAAGCTCACAACATTACAGATTTGAAAATCTTTGCTTGCCCTGATCTTGTGTAGATACACTATGCTTAGAAAGCTTTATTTTTACCTTTCATACTAATTAATTTTTTGTGTGGTGTGAAGTACCACATATATACGGTACCATATATGGAAAAGATAATCACCATATACGGAAAAGATAATCCCTTCTTCACTGCACTGTAATGTCACTTTTGTCATAAAATTAAGTAACAATACATATGCAGATATGTTTGGGGCTCTTTATTATGTTCTTTTGGTTTATATGTCTATTCTTGTGCTAATACCATTACTTGAAAGCGAAGTAAAAGTGTTAGCCGCTCAGTCGTGTCCAGCCCTTTGTGACCCCATGGACTGTAGCCCGCCAGGTTCCTCTGTCCATGGAATTCTCTAGGAGAGAATACTGGAATGGGCTGCCATGTCTTCCCCCAGGGCATCTTCCCAACCCAGGGATTGAACCTGGGTCTCCTGTATTGCAGGCAAATTCTTTACTGTCTCAGCCACCAGGGAAGCCCAATTACTTACTACATGGCTTAATTACTGTGGTTTTAATGTAAATTTTGTGAACTGGCATATAAAAACTCTCCACTTTTCTATTCTTTTCCTTTGCAATACATACACATTTTAGAATAGGCTTGCCAGTTTCTCTGCCTCTCTCTCCCTCTCTTTTTCTGTTTCTCTCTCTCTCTTTCTCACACAAATATACAACTGCTGAACAAAATTAGCAACAAAATGAATAACAATACAAGCACACATTTAAAAGAAATTAGATCTCCATGTATGCACACTGATGTAAAGAAATTAGTGAATAAATCAATGAGAGAAGGGAGCCAGCTCTTGCTTATAGAAGAATTTTAAGTAGTAAACAGAGACGGGTTGAGGAAAACAGAAAATCACCATTAATTCACCGTAGTAATAAGTGCTAGAAGCAAAACCCACCGATGAACACTAAAATAAGTAGATGAAAGTTCAAGGAAAAACACACTATTTGCATAGGCTGATGTATCTCCCCTAAAATACCTATTACTGTGGTGGTTTTCACGTGTCCACAAAGTCTTTGATACCCCTCCCTGCAGGAGGTGCAGCTTCATTCCACTCTCCTTGAGTGTGATCTGGACTTAGTGACTGAATTCTAACAAATAGAGGGTGGAGAGGAAAAAGTAGTGATTTTATATGAAGAAGTCTGGCAGACTCACCCTCACTAAGTGGTCAAGGTGAATGTCACAGCAGGTCCCCTCCATGGGACGCAATGAGAAAGGCATATCTCTTCTGTGTTGTTCTTCCCTCAAATCCATAACCTCATTTCTAATCATTGAAAAACCTCAGAGAAACCCAAAGCAAGGGACATTCTAAAAAATGTAGCTACTACTCTTTAAAAGTGTCGAGGCCATAGAACTGAGGCACTGATTGGAAGAGGTTAAGGAGACAGGACCATGAAATCCATGTGCTAGCCTGGATGGGATCCTGCACCAGAAAAAGAACATTCATGGAAAAACTGCTGAAATCTGACCCGAATCTGGAGTGCAGCTAATGGTAATATGCTGAAGCTAAATTCTTAGTTTTGACAAATATACCACAGCTTTGTGAGATGTTAACCTTAGGAAAAGCTGGGCGCAGAGTAGACAGGAACTTTCTGTATCATCTTTCTAATGCTTTTGTAAATCTAAAAAGTATTTCAAAATAAAAAGTACAACATATATTCTGGAAGGTTCTTTTGCAGTCTCTTCAGAGTGGTTATCAAGACAAATGTATACAAGCTGGTCCACTTTATATTTTAAACATTCCAGAGTGTGATTTTTTTTCCTTCTTTTCAAAAAGGAGCATGGATGATAAAAAGCAATCCTATGTGGATTTTTAAAAAGCCACTCTGGGAACTAGGTATGGAGAAAAACTGGCTCGAAAGCTGACCCAAGAAGAGAGAACGGCTTTGCTTGGACGAAGCACCAAGAACTTGGAGCATGTTTTGTGTCAATAAAGGTACTCCTTGGACCAGAGTGTGTTTAGGGCTTGAGGGGACAGCACAGAGAATGTGGTTACTCACCAGGGTGACTTTCCTTTGTGGCTTTAACAGCTTCGGTTTATGGAACGTGGTGGCGATGGGAGCTGTAGAAACATGTCAACGGTTTAGTTTGCAATTCCTTCCAGGACCCTTAAAGTCCACATTACCATGAGCACCACAGACAGAGTCTTATGGGCCCCTTCCTGCCTTCGTGGAAGAACTTCAGTTTCTGATCCAGGTAACAGTTGGACTGGTGCCCTTCGGGGAATGGTGATCCTCTCCTAGCCTTTGGACATGTCACCCTCTCTCCTCAACAAGGTCGACAAAACACCACCAGCTACAAAGAGGTCAGTGCAGGTGAGAACCAGGTACACTTGGTTAAGGCTGAGGCTGGAACTTTCCCTGGGGCTTCCTCCTAGCTGCACACTAACCCTGATGGTGGTGACCTCTGACCCTCACAGCCACCCTGTGAGGTCATTAGGGAGGGCCTTATTGTCCCCATTTAACGGAGGAGGAAACTGAGGCTCCTCCTGCAATGTCATGTAACTAACTAGTATTAAATGATTTGGGGCTTGAACCCAGAGTCAGGACTTAGCACGTGGTTCTCTGAGTCTCATTTTCGTCTTTCGTTAGACAAGGCACTGTCTACTCTGATTGAATCAGACGCTACAACAGTACACTGCCCAACCCAGAGCAGGGACCACCCCCTTCCCTCCCCAGATCCACACATGTCATGCCTCCCAGGACACCCATGACTCCCAGCCTCTTCCGTCCACCTGATACATGTTCAGACTCAGCACCACTGCCTTCTACCACAGGGCTCAAAGGGTGCTTAGGGGACATCCTAGAAACTCCCAATTGAGGAATATAATGGATCTTGTCTTGTTATTAAATTATTCATCGGGGAAACCCTGTATTCCCAACTATATATCGAAACCTTTGAGGTATGACCTCCTAAGTTAGCCACAGTTATTTTAGGAACTATTTAAAGACACCTCTAGTTCTTGCCTCAGGAAATGCCCATCTTCCTCATTTAGGTTTCTCTGTCATAATTCCTTGGAATCAAGGAATAACCCTCATTTTATCCTAGAACAAATCCAAACTAAGTTACACACCTGTTTTTTATCCTTAGAAAAATCAGAGAAACTTTTTCCCTTAAATAAACAGACACCCTTTTGCTCCATCCTGCTTTGCGCAGATTATGATAGTAGTTCAGAGGGAAATACACTTTAGAATAGTCTGTAGAGGTGTGTGGCCAATGGCCCCACGCCCCCTTCAGCCCACCTCAGGGACAGGGCTCAGATATGATCAGAATCTAGGTGGAGTTTTGCAGACCATGTAATCAGGAATGTCACATCCTCCATCTGGCTCTCTCCTGTCCTAAACTCACATCAGACCCCAGGTGCTCTGCTCTCCACGGGGGTGCCCACTGGCTAGTTTCCTACCTTTGGCAGGAACTGCAGGAGGAACATCAACTTTCTCCTTCCTCCTCTTGCCCTTCTTGGGCTGCAGAGGTGCCAAGCTGGTCACGCTGGTGACAGTCTCCCCTGAGCTGCAGAAGAAACAGGTCCTGGTGAAGGCAAAGGCAGATTTGTTCCAAGGAAAGGGAGCAACAGTCTCTGAGAACCCAGATGAACCTATGTAAGGTAGGAGTTTTTTAGAGCTGAAATGAGATGGCTCTGTGCTTATCCCCAGGGATGTCTGGTACTGACCCTTGGCTAAGGATGATGAGATGAGCTGGTTAGGAATATATACTCTGCTGTGTAACATTCCAAAATCTCTGGAGAGACCCAGGGCCAGCTTGCTTACATTGTTTGGCGATGTACAGATTAGTGGTTTACACTCAGTCTGGCTTGGCTATATCACCAGTAGGGTATTAAGATATCACTAAAAACTTCTTGAGCTCCCCTAACACCAGTGTTCCTTGCATGTGTCTTTGCAGTTCACAATAGAGACAGAGCAGCCCCTGTGCAAGGGAGAAAGGACCCTGGGGAACTGCAGCTGGGAGCCCCCAGAGGCCACCATGATTGGTCTAACCCTATCCTCCTGCTGTACGTTCACCTATGAGGTAGAGGCTGAAATGATCCTCAGGAGTGTGGTGAGTGTTTTCAGTTATCTGGGTAGTTACTTATGCAATCACTATAGTATCATATTCTATGTGTTATCCATTATAGCCCGAAGTAATGGGTAAACCTTATATTACCGGTAAGAATACCAAGACTCAAGGATGCCAAGTGACTTGCCCTAAGCAACACTGTAAACTGCAAACCCAGACTGGCCTGATGTGAAACCTGTTGTCAATGCCACCTGCGTGTAGAGTTCACACACTTCCTTGAATGGCCATCAGTCTTCTTTCAAATGCATCCTATTGGCTCCAGCAACCCAGAGGAGAGTACCTCTCTTGTCCTCAGACACATAATCGGCCAGGTAAGTACAGTTACCAAGAGAGGCTATCTCCATGATACACAGGACTTCTAGAAATCCATTAAAATATGACCCAATAACCAAAATGAACAAAGGTGGTAAAGTTTTCACCCAAGAGGAAAGGCTCATAGCTAGGAAAACATGCTAAAACTTTCTCAAGAAAGAGGAATCCAAATAAAAATGTACTGCACTCTCTTTCTGCACACATCAGAATGGCAACAGTCAAACTTAAGGTAAAGCACTCTTTTGGCAAGGGTGTGAGGAGTCAGGCACTCAGAAGTATTGGGGGTACAAGTGGAAACCCTTCCTGATGCAGAATAATTCAGCAATCAGGATCACAGGCCTATCAGAATTACAGAGGTTTATATTCTATGACCTGGCAGTTTCACTTCTGAGAATTTATTGTGTGGATATTGTTGCATGGGTACAATAGGTACATATAAGTCATTATAGTGCTATTGGCAACAGCAATAGATTAGAAACAGCCTAACTGTCCATCAGCATGGGACTGGTTAAGGAAATCATGGTGAATCCATAAGTGCATACAAAGGCCGTCCTTTGAAACTGGAATGAGGAAGCTATTTATACCAGGATAAGGAAAGACCCATTATTAAGTGAAAAGGCTAGGTGTTGGACAATGTGTAAAATGTGTCATTTTTTGTATAAAAAAAGGAGAAAATGACATATCTTAGTATTTATGTACACAAGCATAGAGAAACTTCGGAAATATTCACTTTGGAAATATCCATTAAAGAGTTTAAAAAGTATTCCTTAGAATGTGGGTGCTGAGGAACTAATGAGATAGAAGACTGGACAGAGAGAATTATCACTGTACATACATTTTTTCAATTAATTATTTCACTTTTAAATTTAAATTACTAAACCATGTGATTGTATAGGGGCTTCCCAGGTGGCACTAGTGGTAAAGAACCCCCCTGACAATGCAGGAGACATAAGCAACGCGGGTTTGATCCCTGGGTTGGGAAGAGCCCCTGGAGGAAGGCATGGCCATCCACTCCAGTATTCTTGCCTGGAGAATCCCATGGACAGAGGAGCCAGGTGAGCTACAGTTCATAGGGTTGCAAAGAGTCGGACACAACTGAAGCGACTTAGCACGCACACATGTGATTGTATAATCTTTGAAAAACAGTAAATTAAACACAAATATCTATCTATCTAAATATTATACATTTAATAAAAGAAAATAGACTATTCTAATACAGTCCTTGAGTTTTAAAACAACACAGACTCATACAGTGACTAGCGGGGAAATTTCTAAGAATATAGTTCACACCAAGAGTCCCCAAAGATAGCTTATTTTTATTGGGAACAGAAACTCTAGCTGACCATGGCTTTAAGTATAAGGTCAACTGTGTAAACTCACAAATAGCCAAAAGGAATGTGTGTTTACAAAACTCTGGCCACTACGATGGAAAAGGGGTCAGAAACCCTCAGGATTGTTTAAATACACAACCACATGTACAGCTTCATTTCCTAGCATCTTAAACTCTTGAAATGTTTTTTCCTTTCTTTCCATTATAAATTAAGGCATGTTCATGTTTTAAAATGGTAATTACAGACATGAAAACAAAAATAATAAGTCTATTGTAACCTTCGTAAATATTTCCAGTCTTTTTCCTCTTCTGTGTTTTATTTCTTTTTTTGACCTTATTTTTTTGAGCAAAACCGAGCAAAAGGTACGGAGATTTCAGACAGACCACTGCCCAGCCACATTATGAACTTCTTCCACCAGAATGGTATATATATTTGTGATAATTAATGAAACTACTTTGATACATCATTATCACCCAAAGGTCACTGTTTAATTAGGGTTCACTCTTGGTGGTGTACATTCTATGGGTTTGGACAAA
Organism: Cervus canadensis; assembly: GCF_019320065.1. NCBI lineage: Eukaryota > Metazoa > Chordata > Mammalia > Artiodactyla > Cervidae > Cervus > Cervus canadensis. Next base: position 56,920,373 of record NC_057393.1, on the reverse strand, counting down.
TTTATAATGCATCCATTACTAGAGTAAGGTACAGAATAGTTTCCATGCCCCCAAATTCCTCTGTGCTCCACCTAGTCATCCCTCTCCCCCATCTCTGGCAACCACTATTTACTATCTATCTCCATAGCTTTGCCTTTTCCAGAACACCATACATTGTCTGAACCTTTTCAGATTGTCTTCACTCACTTAGAAATATGCATTTAAGTTTTCTCCATGTCTTTTCATAGCTTGATAGCTCATTTCTCTTTAATGTCAAATAATATTCCATTGTTTGAATGTACCAGAGTTTATTTATTCATTTATCTACTGAAAGACATCTTTGTTGCTCCCAAGTTTTGGAGATTATGAATAAACAGCTGCTAGCTACATCCATGGGCAGGCTTTTGCGTGGACTTAAATTTCAACTCTTCCCTGGCTCTTATACATTGTTTTTTAAAAAATAAAATTGCATTACAATTTTGCATCCTACTTTTTACTTAATCTACATTTTCCAAATTGTTATATCCTCCTACTGTTCTAATGACAAGACATGCTGCAGTTTACTTAGCCTTTCCCCAGCATCTAAACATCTGTTTCCCAATTTTTGATAAATAAATAACATTGCTATAAGTGTATTTGTGCATAATGGTTTTCCATTCTTAGACTTTCATTTTTTAATTCTTAGACCTAGAAATACTAGTTCAGGAAAAAAGGATCATTTTAAAGGCTATTCAATACCCACTGTCAAAATGATTTCTGACAAGTTAGTACTATTTTATAGCCACTTGGTCAATGGATAAGCATATTTATGTTTTCATCCTTTTTAACATCAGATTTATCAGTTAAAAAAATTTCTCTCATTTAATAAAGAAAAATGTGCTATCTCCTTTTATTTGCATTTCTCTGCTGGCTAGGAGTAACCTTTCCTGTGTTTGTCTAATTGTGTTTTCTCATTTATGAATGATGTATGGACACCTTCTACTATTACTTATTAGGACCATGAGTCTTTCTTATATATTTGCTTGCACTTTTTACATCAATCTGACATGCTTATCACAAACATTTCTCCTATTTTGAATTTTCACTTTTTGTTAAACGCATGGTCATTTATTTTTGTTAAAATCATTTGATATTTTCTTTTTGATCACTGCCTAACAACAACTTGCTCTGCTATTTTCTTGGTTTTAATCCTCTTGCTCCTTAAAATAAAATGAAAATTTTGAGATATGTAAGTCTAAGCCATTAAGTCTAGGGCTTTCTGTAAGCTGAAAAAGATCTCTGCTTTGTCATCACCATTCCCCCTGAAAACAGTAAAACTGCACTAAACTTAGTTCTGCTTCATACCTCAGTCATGAGCCCTCAGATACAATGAGTCACCACAATGGCATATGACAGACAACTGTTCTCTCAGCATCTTACATCTCCTGTTGAGCCAGCAGGCCTGGTAGGAAATTTTGACGAAGAAAGTGCATTTTATGATTCACTTAAAAGAAAAGTTACTCTACATCTTGGGTTGCAACAGGGCTACATTTTGTGTCTGACACAAGGAAGCGAGCATTGCTGGAGCCAATCAAACCGAGGAAGATAGAAAATAGGCCGGATTGAACAGAAGTGCTATTTGTGGGAAACAGGGCAGTTCTTCTGGCTCCAACCAGGGTGGGGCAGGAGGCCCATGTGTGGGCCCCTTGTTGTGACACACACAAAGTTCCGGCCCAGCTGTCCCTCACGGGAGTCCCCATCCCACGAAGGCTGGGCACCTCTGCTCCACGGAGGCTGGATCCCGCGAACAGGCTCTGGTGCAGGCAGAAGTGCACTGAATCTGCTTCCACTCGGAGCAGGGAGGTGATACAGGGCAAGTCCCTCACTTCCCTGGGCCACATCTCCCAACCTGCAAAGTGGGGAGATGTACCCTTGCTATTCAGCTTCCTAGGCTGCTCAGTAGTAAGAACCCGCCTGCCAATGCAGGAGATGCAGGACACACGGGTTCGATCCCTGGGTCGGGAAGATCCCCTGGAGAAAGAAACGGCAATCCATTTCAGTCTTCCTTCCTGGGAAATTCCATGGACAGAGAAGCCTGGCGGGCTACAGGATAGCAAAGAGTCAGGCACGACTCAGCAACTAAATAGCAACAACAACCCCTGCCATCTATCTCACAGAGTTATCATTAGGGTCAGATGAGACAGCTCAGCCTAAATGAGATGGGACATGAGCTAAACAGCATGGATCCTACCCTCCAGTGTGTGGATGCAGGTGAAGAATGGGGACATTTCATGGTGCCACCTAGGGAGAACAATTTTACCACTTGGTTATCTTATGGTGCCACGTCTTAGCCCTGAGGGGAAACACAAACTTCAACTTCAATCTTGATCAGAAAATCTTTCTTCCTGAGAGAGCACAGGGTGCCCTTCCAGAGCCACTGACGTAGCCACAGATATACAAGTACCAGGCAGGACAGAGCAGGCGAGCAGGGCGTAGGGAGAGGCTGCACCCGAGTGGCGGGCGGCGCCCTAGGCCATCAGGTAGAGCAGGCAAACTGGACTCTACCAGGCATTGAACCAATTGTGACCAATCATGTTTTGCAGAAGCTCAAGTTAATAAGAGCTCTATCAGTCTACCCTACTCAAGGCACTGTGAAAAGCACCTGATAGCCATAATCTCTGACCCTCCTAGATGGGAAAATGAAGCCTCAGAGGGGTCAAGGCAGGCGCTTTGGGATCTGAACCAGTTCCATCTGCTGCCAGGCCCTGAAGCAAGGACTCTGGGCCCAGCCCAGACAACAGAGAACAAGAAAACTAGGGTAGGAAGAAGGTCAACAGAGCCAGACCCACAATGGCTGCTCTGGGCTTAAACCAGCTTCCTAAAGAGAAGTTAGCAGAAGACGTTATCAGCATTTCACTGCATTTTCAGTCTAAACTAAATGCAGGACTGTTATAGCTGCTCAGAGCTCTGTCCTGATAAGAAGAGGTCGGACTGAGTGCTAGGGTCTGTAGGGTGCTACAGGTCATGACAACTATGTTAGCAACTCACTGTCATTTGCAATTACAGGTCGCCCCTCACCAAGGTCAACTGCCATTGATAAAGGCCAAGGACTAGCGTAAATAGGGTGAATTTCCTGACATCTGGCTTGAGGCCTCTGAAAGCGCTCCATAGGCTTCCACTACCACACAAGGTCATCCATAGTCCATGCCAGGAGCTGTGTACAGCCTGTAGAACTTCACTTTCAAGGTGGAAGAATGGTGCTTCCCTTGAAAAGACTTTTTCTCATAAATATGTTAAATTATGTCAAGCACACAGAACTACATCTGGTAAGTAGAAGCACTAAATGGGTGTCACCTATGACTATCTTACCAGCATTGGTATCATCATTATTATGGAATCTGCTCTGCTTGAATAGGGAGCTGGCTGGACATGGCAGAGTTCTCAGAAATCTGCACCAGGGTGGGAGCAGCTACAAAGGACCTGCAGACCCCTGGGGATCCTGATGCATTACTTTCTGCATACGACCTTCTTGCATGCATTTTGCAAAGAGCATCAGGATAAGAGCTGCTCCTTTGTGAGGTAATTGCCAAGGCACCTTCCTGTCCACAGCCTCCCCATGGCCTTTCATCGTAAATGGTTTACATCACCTCAGAGGTTCTGCTGGGTCTTGTCATGAGAGCGCGTCCTTTGCAGTCCCTGCCAGTTCTCACCAAGTCTGCACACAGGCTTAGGTTTAGTTTTTAAGTTTAAAATCTCTGAATACCAACTGGTAAGACGGGGAGGTGCTTCCTTAATATTCAGCGGTTCCATGCAGTGTTGGCCTTGGGTCATAAGAATAACGGCAAAAAGAGATCCCTAGGGTTATCTGCCCAGCATCCACTCCCTACCTTCTGGGGCTGAAGGGACACGTTTGGGTGTCACTGACCCCCAACCCCTGCTCAGCACAATCTTACCCTCTGGCCATAGAGCATGGTTCAGGTTGGTCCCATAACAGTGAGTGTAATTGTGCTTGCTTCCTGTGGAAGCAAGATGAGTCCTTCATGAGACCAGGGGTGAAGGCTCCTGCTGCCACCTTTCCTTTCCTAAGAGGAGTAGAACTGGCTGGAAGACACATCAAAACCTTGAGGCAGCACTGCCCAGAGAAAGGCTGGGAACAGAAGTCACTGCCCCAAGGACCCAGTGTCTCCTGGATGGAGGCCCACACCCTGTAGCATCCCCAGTCAGGAACCAGCCAAGTCTTCTCCTGGGTAAGACCATCTGAGCTGTCTTTTCTGTCGCTTGGAATCAAAAGGTCCGTAAATAGTATACAGGGCTAGCTATTCATTTAACAGTTGGCAGTTTTATTCATGCTCTTAGTCTGGGGAGATTAATTTGTACCTAGCAGGCTTTTTATGAGGATTAGAAATAAACCCCATCAAGTGTTCCGCCACAGAGGTACACGGGCACTTGGTGAGTAATTATGAGGAATTAGTCCACAGCCGGTATTATCTCACTGAATCCGCATGACAACCCTGAGCTGCAGGGACAAAGCCAAGTTGGTGCCCATTTGGTGGAGAGTGAACTAGTCCCACAGAAGCTGGATAGTCCCACAGAGACTGGTCCCACGTCACCAAGTGGCTGGTGGCATGGTTCCAACTGATGCCAAAACCAGGTGGAGGCTGTTCATGTTATTCTAGGAATAACCAGATGCCATCACCTTGGTCGTCTTCCCCTTGCATGCCTCTGCCTGAACCCCAGGGTGGGCGCGGATAAGACAGCATAGTGATGTCCTCAGGGATGCAGGAGCAAGACCAGGAGACACACACGGGAGCCTGTCGTCCCAGCCCTCACCCACTGACTTGCTCAGCTGAATGTGGTCACAGGGGAAGACACCTACAAATTGATGCCTATGACCAGAGCTCACTGGACTTTTCAAAGTCAGGAAGAGGCAGAGCAGCTGCAGTCATCTCCAGCCAAGTCCTTTCCGCTTCTCCTTCCATTGCCCTGACTTTTCTGCAGTATCTACTTCTTGTCCATTTGTGTGACTGCCAATATCCAAGCTCTCACGGTCAGACCCAAGCTCCCCAGCACGCCTGAGCTAGCGTGTGAGTCCCAGAGCCAGGTGGCCTGGGCTGGTAGCCCTACTGTTCCTGCTTTCACTGGTCAGGAGACCTCCCCAACATCCACACTCTTTTTGTACTGGTTTCTCATCTGCAGGATGGGGATAATCACAGCAGTCACTCATAGGGTTGTTATGAGGCCAGAATAAGACGGTGAGTGTCCCGTGCTTAGCACTGTGCCTGGCATTTAATAAATGAGGCTTTGTTATTACTTTTAATATGATGACTGCCATCCTCCGGAATCTGCCCTGCCACCATCTCCAGCCTCACCTCCCTGCTGTTCTGCCCTGAATCTCCAAGATTCCTCACCCCACGGACGAAATCCCTTCCCCAGCTGTGCTCTTCTCGCCCCACTTCTATGTGCTGCTGTCCCCCATCTCACTTCCCCTGGAATGCTCTAACTCAACCTTCAAGACTCAGCCCAGATTTCAGCCCCAGGAGACCCCTGAGACAGGGTTAGGAGTGCCTCCTCTGGGTGCCCGTGACAGTTCTGTGGGCCACGGCTTCTGCCACCGTGTTATTTCTCTGGGTCTCCCAGACCTCAAGGTGTGGGCTGGTGTTATTTCATCCTCACTCAGTGGGTCTTACAAGCCTACAGAAGAAACACTCACAAGTATTGACTGAATAATAACAGAACTATTTGCATAGGGCTCACCATTTACCTGTTGGAAGCACTTCATACAGACTAACTCATGAAATCCTCCCAACTCCTTACATGCTAGAGCTATGATTGCTCTCATTTTATCAGAGAGGTTGAAAAATTAGCTAAAGGCACACAGCAATCTATGGCAGAGCTGGCATGTGAACTGAGGCAGCCTGGCCACAGTTCTTTAACCATCACAGCAGACTGCCCTTCACAGAAGGAATAAATGTTTTGTAACACTGCTCCTATTCACTATGCTTCAACTTGCTTCAATGCATAAGAAGCAGGTAGTCACGCACCTCAGTTTGGAGCACATATCTTTATATTCTCTTTGAAATCACATCTTTGCCTTCTCTCCAAGATCCTAAACAAATCACTTACTAAATCCCATACTTCGATTGTGAGGTATGTTTTAAAATGTTTATAAATCTCTGATGTTTCAGAAAAGACTGCAAAATGCTTTAAACTAAGCTCACAAAACACAGTAAAGCTGTGCCTGTAATTTATCCAACATGTAAAGAGTCTGTTGACCTGACTGTCTATCCTTGAGAAAGTGTATGCACCGAAAACATGAAGAAAGCTTGGAAGACTTCAGCTGTAACTGCTATCGGCACAGATAACATAATGCCCATCTTAATTTCTCCCACTTGGAGATACTTTATTATCTCAAGGGCATAAGACGAGTTTGAGCAAAAGGTCAGGAAATGCACTGGCCGGGAACTGCCTTTTTGTGCCCTCGTCCACCCTCTTGACAACTTTACTGAACTTGAAGAAAGGCACCTGAGTGCACTGAGGAGGAGTCTTGGTGTGGGAACACATTACGAATCTATGAAACTGGCGGCCTTTCATTTACAATCTGATTTTCCGGAACTTTGGGGTACAGTTTCACAGTGACCAGTTGAGCTGCTCTCCGGATAGTTAAAATCTTGCAGAGCCCTGAGATGCTCGCTAAGGTCCAAGTATCTGCTCCCGGAGAGGGCGATCCGCCATGGGAAAGGAGCGGTCCTCCGGCTCTGCAGGTCAAGGCCACCCTCCCAGGAGACAGCAGTTTCCGACTTCAGGGCCGGCACACATGAAGATAAGATTTGTTTTCCTCCTGTTTGAACTTGTCTCAAAAAGTCAAGGAATTCCCTAGAGTCCCCAAGTTCTGCCCCAGTCGCTTGGCAAGGCCCCTCTCTCAGTGACCACAGCCTCAGGGCCAGAATGTGGCGTCTTCCTGAGGGGCCCTCCCCTGCCCGAGGGTTTTCATTCCTGGCAACTTGCCCTGGTCCTGTGCGCTCTGCCCATTCTCCCTTAGGAGGAAGTGGTCAGAGGACACAGACAGACATTCATCCCAATCATGGCTTGAGGGGCCCAGCTGCCCACTGCCATAGCACTGACGATGCAGCCCAGAGGTGGGAGCTCCCTGGCACAACAGGGACAGGAAAAAGAAAGGCCTGGGCTACAGAGGCAGTGCACAATTCAGGTCAAGGCCAGTCAAAATGGCAAGGACTGACCAGTTCCCAAGAGAGGCCCGGTGGCAGATATCAGCCTGCACTGAGTCAAATCAGCATGAGGTTCTTAACAGAAAGATGAGTGCAGGTCAGGAGGGCACCCAGGTTTCAGTGGGCAGGGAGGGTCCTGGGGTACAGTGAGGAGAGGCAGGTTCTCCTGAGGCAGATCTGTGGGCTGGCCCAATAGGAGACAGGTCGTGGGACGAGCTTAGCTCAGGCACCCAACCAGTCTCACTGACAGCCAGCGGGTCAAGGTGGCAGCACTTAAGCGGGACTGTGTGCTCATCTCTGACCTCTGGCAGGCTTTGCAGGACTGAGGGGAGACCAAACTCTAATGCCCACCAGGCTGGGGTGACATCCTCACTGTATTTACAGCATCAGCACCAGCGCGGAATAGATGCAATTGAGGGGGAAAACGAGGGAAGGGAAGGAAGCAGGGCCCAGACTCCCACACTGCTTGCTAAGGATTTAAGGCTAGATGCTAGATGCAAATTCTGAGAAACACTGGCAGGCTGACCTCTCCACAGCCTATGATGTCCCCTGAGCCATAACCTCTTTCAGTGTCTGAAATGCCAATACTTGGAGCCTTTTCAGGGCATATGCTTTAAAAAAAAAATTTTTTTTCCTGAGGCATAATTTACTCCCCATAAAATTCATTGATAATAAGCATACAATCCAATAGTTTTAGTAGATTTATAAAATTGTATAACCTTTGCCACAATACAGGTTTAGAACATCTCTGTCACCCTACAAAAGTTTCCTCTTGCCAAATAAATAACAGTGAATATGGCTGAGTCTATGTCTACTATTTTAAGAAATCACCAAATTGTCTTTCCAAAGTGGCTACACCATTTTACATGCTCACCAGCAAGATACAGTTTCACCACATCCTGGCCAACACTTGACATTGTCATTTTTATCACAGCCATTGTAGTGGGTGTTTAGTGGCATGACATTATGGTTTTAATGACACTTCTTTAATACTAATGATATGGAACACATTTTCATGAACTTGTTAGCCATTTATATATCTTCTTTAGGGAACTATCTATTCAAATCTTTTTGCTCATTTTTAAAATTGATGTACAGTTGCTATACAATACCAAGTTTCAGACATACGACATAGTAATACACATTTTTTAAGGTTATATTCCATTAATACTTATTATAAAATATTGGAAAAGAATATTGGTTATACCCCCTGTGTTGTACCATATATCCTCGTAGTATAGTTATTTTATACGTAACAGTTTGTACCTTCTAATCCTTTACCCCTATCCTGTCCCTCCTCCTTCCCCTCTCCACACTGATTACCACCAGTTTGTTCTCTATATCTGTGAATCTACTCCTTTTTATTAATATTATATTTACTAGTTTTTTAGTGTTTTGCTAACAATTTAATTTCTTGACTTACTACAGCTTATTCAGATTATAGCTTTATTTTTAAATCAGTTTTGGAAAATTTTTGTTTTCCTAGGAATTTTTCCATTTCATCTATGTTGTCTAATTTGTTAGAATACATTGGGATTATGAGGATTATAACCTTTTAATTTTTATAGGGTTTGTAGGAATTCCTTTTTTCCTTCCTAATTTTGGTAATTGGTTTTTTTCTTTCTCTCTTTTTTATTTTCATGGACAATCTAACTTAAGGTTTGTCAGGTCAACTGGTCTTTACAAAGAACCAACTTTTGATTTCACTGATACTTCTCTTTGTGTGTGTGTGTGTGTGTGTGTGTGTGCGCGTGCGTGCGAGCACGCGCGTGCACGTGTGTTTTCCATGCTATTGATTTCTGTACTAATCTCTACTATGGTCTTTCTTCTTACTTCTGATTTCACTCACACTTCTTTTTCTAGTTTCTTATGGTGAAAGCTTAACGTATTGATTTTAGACCTTTCTTCTTGTCTGATCTAGGCATTTAAAGGCCATAAATTTTTATGTAAGCATTATTTTAGCTGCATCCTATAAGTTTTGATATGCTGTGTTTTCATTTTTATTTAATTCAAAACATTTCCTAATTTCTCTTTTGAATTCTTTGACCCATACAGTATTTAAAAGTATGTTGTTTAAACTTTCAAAACATTGAGAAATTTCCCAGATTTCTTTCTGTCACTGATTTCTATTTAATTCTGTTGTGGTCAGAGGACAGACTTGGTATGATTTCTTACATAAATAAAATACCTAATTTTATAAAGATATGTTTTATGACCTAGTATATGGTCTATCCTGGAGAATGTTCCTAATACACTTGAGAAGAATATATTGTGCAGTCACTGAGCAAATTATTCTTACTTGTCAGGTAAAATTGCTTCATCTTGTGTGTCCTGGTTGATTTTCTGTCTAGGTACTCATCAATTTCTGAGAGTGGAGCATTGAAACTTCCAGCTGTTGTTCTAGAATAATTGAAAATCTTTCAATTTTCTGTTTTTTGCTTCACGTATGTTGAGGCTCTGTAGCTAAGCCCATGTAACGTGTCATATCATCCTGATGAGTTGATCTTTTATAATTAAAAAAACTTCCTTCTTCATCTTTAGCAATATTTCTTGTCTTACATGATATCTTATTTGATATTAACTACCACCTCTCTTGTTACTGTTTGTATAGAAAAATGTGCTGCTTCTTTCGGCCCTCCATGGATTTAGATGAAAAAATGCACTGTCATTCAAATATGTGTTTCCCCATAGGTAATAAATTGTTTCTCTTTGGTTGTTTTTAAGATTTTTTTTCTTTGCCTTTGTCTTTCATAATTTTCTTCTTACTACCTTTCAGAGTCCTCCTTTGTTGGTCTCTTATATTATTTCCAGAATTGATAGTTATGCTTATTGGCAGGGAAGAAGAGCAGGGAGAAATTGATCTTACCCATCCTGTCTGGGAAAAAAGTCTCAAATTTCTAAATACTCTTGGGTTTGCAATATCTACTATAACTATTGTTACCTGCAAGGTGTGTCCCATCAGCTAAAAGGCGAGCCTCTTTGCGCACCTGTCACTAATGGACACATTCTGTAGAGTAGGGCATAGGACAAGTAGGCATTGGTGGAAGGGGATCAGGAGTGTTTGTGGTCAGAAGGCATCAAGATGGTTCAGTCCATCTGCCAGTCCCTTCCTACACAGGGGAACAGTCCTCCAGGAGCAGGTGCCAAGCCTCCTCCAGCATGCACATTGGGCCAGCATGAGTCACATGTTCACTGGCCCCTCTGGGAGTGAGAACCAGAATATGAAATCTGGGAACATGTAAGTGCATGCAGAATACATGTTTTTAGGTCAATCTGTAAACTAATATGCTGACCTTAAGATAAAGATATGAGTTTAACCAATTTCTTCGTAATATCAAAAGAAAGTAAAATAGCAAAAATTTCACATGGAAAAAGGAAGAAAATATTCCTACCTGTTCTGAGGGCATTTCACCAAATAGTGTCTCACTGTGAAAGGAAAAAGAAATAGAAGACGGTAAATAAATACTACCTTAGATATACATGCCCCAGGAATTACTAGGAAATGTAGGTGGCCAGGTGTTGTCCAGTGTTTCCACTAACCACCTCTCCAGGTTATCTTTGGATGAGTACAGTAGACTCATAGCAAGGACGCCACGGTGACTTGATATTGTTCAACACCTGGATCAAGCCAGGCATGAAGCCGTAAACCTCAGACTTTCTGGTTACATAGCCCCCAATATTTTTTTTTTTTTTTTTGGCAAGCCAGGTTGAGTTGGATTCTAACCTGAAGAGTCCTGGAATGACAGAGTCACCCAATCTCAGAGCTCTGCCTTAGTTAGGAGAAAGCGTTCTCAGGGCAACTTGTTTCCACTTAGATGTTCCTCTCTATAAAGTGGGTTTTCATTCTATGATCAAAGCTCTTCCAGGACTGAAAGGAGGCCCTGGGAAAGACAGTCTTTTTTTTTTTTTTTTGCAATGACATTCTTCATAGTAGGTAGCCTTCAGAAAAAGAAAAAAAAAAATTCTAGCTGCAGAGGAAAAATAAGAATACCTAGGCAGTTATCCTAATAAGGGTCCAATCTAAGCTCACTGTTGAACTTACCTCAAACAGAAGTAAAGCTGAAACAACCACAGGGCTCTGGAGTTGTGTAGTAGAGTGTTACATCAATGGCCCCAGTGAATCACACATTAATATATTCTATCTCTCCACATCCTTACGTGACTCCCTCCTACAATGACACCGAGCTTGGCCATGTGATGAGCTTTGGCCAATGAAACATTAGCCAAAGAATCACAAGCAGAAGCATAAAAGGCCCTGTGCTTTGAGGCTTGTGCCCTCTCTCTCTCTCTCACTGCAGGGAACTGTTCTGTCACCACACAAACAAGCCTGGCTAGCCTACTGGAAGATGAGACCACACGGAACAGACATAAGACATCCCAGTTGAGGCCCCAAAGCAGCCAGGCCCCAAATGCCCCACCAGCAGGCTGAAGCTGCATAAGTGATCCAGTTGAGGCCAGAAGAACTGCTCAACTGAGTCCAGTTCACCTTTCTGATCTGCAAATAAAACAGTTGTTTCAAGCTCCTACACTTGAAGTGATCTGTGATGGAGGTGACCAATGCAGGCTCCAGACCAGGATGACAGAATCTCAGCTTTCGGGAGTTTTTTTGGTTTATCTGATCCAACCCCTTGTTAGTAACTGAACTCTTTCTGGATTGTGTTTACTAAATACCTACTATTTGCTGGATAATTTATAGTTGCAATAATAATAAAATCATAGTTCATATTTATTGAACTCGCCATGTCTTCCTGGCACTATCCTAAGCTTACTATATGGGTCAGTGGTCTTTAGTCTGGAGCTTGCATACCCCTGGAAAGAACAGTTTTAAGGACATCATTTTCTGGATCCTCACCTCCCATGTTATTCTTTCCTTAGAATTCATTCCCCTGGAACTTGCCCTAGGTCTAGCTGTATTCCTTTCCCTCCCTCCCTGTTAAATGAGCCTTTCTACTTCATAAAATCAAGGCATTCCTTTCACCCATCCTGACTTGTACTACAGAGACCTGTCCTGGGGCTAAAAGCCAGTGGGCACATCAATGGCCTCAATGAATCAGTAAATGATTTGGACTATTGGTGTCAGTGTTGAGAAAGTGAATGACTAATGACTGGGCACATAAACTTTTCACTAGAGCAGAGGTTTCCAATATTTTGCTTTCAACAAGGATTGAAATATGAGCTAATCCAGTCGTCAGCTGGTAGAGAATTAAAATCATTTTCTATGATAGATCATTATGACTTTTGACATATAACTTGAAAGCAGTTTAAAGTATCGAGTAGTGTAAGGAAACTTCATCCATTCCTGCCTCTTTTCATACTGAGATTTTGCAGAGTTAACATCTATTAAAAATATAGGACTAGAAACGATGCTGAATTCTATTACTAAGTAAATCCATACAAGGCTATATGAAGTAAAAATAAAAATCCATTTCCAATAACATTTTACTTCTTGTGATTATTATTTATCTAAACTTATAATATATTTATGTGGTTTTGATTAATTTTATATTTATTTTCTAAATCTTTACTAATCATGCAGTATTTACTGAGAACTCAATCCAGAAAAAAGTTTAACACCTACAGACTTGTGGAATAAGGACATTTTTAAAACCTTCATGCAAAATTTTATACACATGCTATTTTACAGAAAAATATAACTAGACCTCGCTTGGAATCTCCCTTAAACATGCATAGCATAATCACTGCTGATGACATAACTGCATCACCTGTCTTAGCTAGGGGTCCCCAGAAGCAGAGTCTGTCTATAAGACAAGGATTCAAGTGCAGAGTCTATGTGGGAAGGAATCCTGGGAAACCCACTGGCAAGTGAGGAAGTGAGACCAGGAAGAGAGGAAAAGCCATAAAGGGTGGTTCTGGAGCCAGTCTCCACCATGGGTCATAGCTTAGTACCCAAGGCTCTTGATTCAAAGGCTCTCGGTGCCACACAAGGCAACCCCTGTGCATAGAAGCAGAAATTCAGGATGTGGTGCTTTTAAATAGGAACTTGTGATCTTCCGGACTCTAAGGACTCTAAAAGGAAGGGCTGTTTCTCTTACCTCTTCTAACAGGAAGATACCTGGGAGCCCGAGGTTCTGGCCACCTTCCTCTGCCTCCTCAGATCAGGCCACACAATACCCACTGCATGGCTAAGGCTCCCAAATGACACATCCAGGCTGAAGGCCATCATCCCTCCGGGCCTGTCCCTGTCACGGGTAATTAGGGATGGAGGTAGCCATGCCCCCATCCTGCCAGTCCCTGTAGCAGTGTTAGGGCCTCTGAGGTCTGTTCCTGAAGGTTTGGCCAATCTGCTCTAAGGCTACCATGTCCAGGTGAGGGCTAACCCCAGCCTGGACATGGTCTTGCCTGGGCTACAGGATGCCAGCCTGCAGGTGGCAGTCGTACCAGACCGATGCCAAGCTCCAAGTTGCTGCGGGAGCTATGAGTTGCTGTCTAGGAAGGACCTCAGCAACAACCGCATGGAAGGCTGAAGGAAAATTCCTTGGCAAGGTCAGTCCCCAGATGGCTGAGGTTTTCTTGAACAGAAACACGAAGGCTGAGGATGGGACTGGGCTTGGGTTCTACCACTCCCTTCTTTGGGGACTTGGACAAGCTCCCCAGCTGTGTCCTTGGTCAAAAGGGAGCAACAAAGGCTGTTGTTCGGGCTGGCAGTAAGGATTCGTGAGAATGTGGAGGGACCAACAAGGGGTCTAGCCTGCAGTGGGTATTCAGGCCAAGACCTTGACAGCTCACAGGGTTTCAGACGCTGTGTGCAGGTACACACGAGGCCATCTGGGCCCACTCCCAGGGGATTGAGGGCAGCAAAGACCTGGGTGCCCAGTGGCTCTTTGAGAGGCCTGGAGTATGTGTCCTGGTCTGGCTTGTTGACTCTGGAAAAGAAGGACTTCTACTGAACTGCCTATGTGGCTCTGTTTCCCTGCTCCTGCCCACAGCCTACCAGGACTTGCAGCTCCAGGCAGATTTCTCCATTATGCCCCTGAGCGCAGGAACAGATGCCTTTACAGCAAAACAGGCTTGGGGACTGCCCATGTGGCATCCGAACTCCAGCAGCTGGGAGCAAAGCAGCTGGGAGACAAAGCCACTTGCCCACCATTTGGTGAACAGCTGTCATCTGCCAAATTCCAAGGAGAATGGGTCAGAGGAATGGTCCCTGCCTTGCACGCTATCGGCCTGGAGGGAGGCAAATACATTTGCACATGTGCAACATGTGCTACGAGCTCATCAAAGTCATCAAGGGTTTGCAACAGGAGAAAAGCTTGGACACCGTGGAGAAGGTGGGCGCAGCCATGGAGGGGGGCACCTGGGGCGCAGAACTGACAGACCAAGCACGGTGGGCAGGGCGCGGGCTGTGGAAGACGTCTAGCTCTGTCTCGGGTGCTTCGGGGCTCTGTGCTCCCGTCCGGGCCATCATCACTCTTCTCCACTCTACTCAGGCCCTGGAGGCTGACCTCTAGGCACTTCCCTCTGGCTTCAGGTCTGGGTGGCAGGACCAAAGGAAAGCATCCCTGGGACGTGTGAAGGAGGAGGGCAGGGAGGGCCTGAGGAGTACAGGCTCCTGGCTCACTCTCTGCTCCCGCCTGGTTTGGCCTGGCTGAATCCTTCTTCTAAGGCTCCTAGTAGTGACAACTCTCTGAAAGCTGCAGCTCTCACAAATTCCAGAACCTCTCCTTCTCTTGTCCCCTAAGGTCTAGGGTAGAAACAGCATTCCATGGGTGTTGGTCCCTGAGGGCCTCCCTCTCTGTCTCTCCCTGGTTCCCTTAGCCCTGCCTACACCTCTGCAGAGAATCCCCTCTAGAAATGCTGCTCGGTGTCCCTTTATTTTCCCCTTAAGCCATGAGCACCAAATGTAATACTTGCCAGCTTTATGAACTTAGGCTAACAGTAATCATTATTATATATATTAATAACTATACCCACATGTCATCATAAATACAGGGTACTTACAGGGAATCAGAATGTGTTAAGGGTTTCATTTGTGGTTTTTTTTAACTTAATCCTCACAACAATGCTATGAGACTGATATACTGCTGTACTCCTCACTATTTAGATGGAGAAGGTGAGGCATGGTAGGTAAGACATCAGATAGGAAGTGAAGAGTTGTCACTGAACTGGAGTTATTTTAATTCCAAAGTCCCGCTGTTACCCAGGTCATCTCTGGGAGCTGCAGTGTCCCCATCTATTTCAGAAATTCCTAAGTGGGAGGGCACAGGAAGGGTATTTCAGAGGAAACACACAGGAGCTGGTGGAAACATGTCATGGAGGCTTGGTGAGAGGAGGAGGCTAGGGAGAGAAAGCAGGCAGTATTCATAGGGAGATTTAGAGTCAGAGTCGCAATTACTGCAATCACTAAGGAAGAAAGATTAAAGCAGGAAGGGGCTGAAGACAGAATCCAGGGGACATGGACATCAACAAGGAAGGAGGCAGAAGGAAGTGAACACTCAGACGGGACAGGAGAAGGGAAGGGAAGCCTTTCTAATCCCTGCCAGGCACAGTGCCAGATGCTGTAATTAAATTAAGAACACACAGCAATATTCAGTCTAAAGAAGGTGGTGTCCATCCCATGTCATTTAACAAATAAGAAAGCCGAAGTTCAGAGTGCATTAGGAATGTGTCTCAAAACCCAGTCTTAAGTAGCAGAACCAGAATCAAACCCAGGGTCATCTGACCCCACAGCCTCTTCTGGGAGGAAGAGAGAGGTCAGGGCGCTCAGAAACCGCAGAAGGAAGGGCTTTAAGAGAAGGGGGGAACTGCAATGATGTCAACAGTGGTTACGGTTGATTTTAGCAGAGTCTAAGGGAGACATACCTCCCCCACTTACTTTGCTTGCCAGTCACAGGTAAATAACCCCCTGACTCAGGATGCGTTTTTCAACCAAAGTGATACTTTGCCCAGCCATCTTCTGTCTGTCTGTGGTTTGCTTGTGCTCACACTCCAGACATGACTTTATCCATTCTCTTACCTCTGGATTTCCTCTTGCTAAAGACAGACTGCCAGATGATGGTTAGGGTGAAGAGCAGAACGCTGAGAATCCCCACACAGCACACTAGCACAGCATACACGTAGAGATCTGAAAAGCAGGAACACGAGGGTCACTGCCAGGACAGGCCACACCAGAGCAGATGCTCCAAATAAAAAGAACTTCACACATTATCAAAATTCAACTCAAAATGAACTACATGCCTAAATGTAAAGTAGACACAAGAAAACTTCTGGAAAAAGAGAAGAAAAATCTTTGAGATCAAGAACTAAGCAGAGAATTTTTAGACTTAACACCAAAGCATTACTCAAACAAGGAACACTTATTAAATTGGATTTCATCAAAATTTAAAACTTGTGTTCTATAAGTATCCATATGAAGAATGAGATAACCCATATACCTATCAGAATAACCAAAATAAAACTAGGATGATAATAGACGCGGACAAGGATATGAATAAACTGGGTCACTCAGACCTTGCTGTTGAGAATGTAAAATGGTACAGCCACTTCTGAAAACAGTTTGGTGGTTTCTAAAAGGACACACCAACAAGTACCATGCAACTCAGCAATCGCTTTCTGGGGGCACTTGTTCAGAGCAATGAAAACTTAAGTTCACACAAAAACCTGGCTGTGTATGTTTGTAGCGGTTTTATTCATAATAGCCCCAAATTGGAAACAGCCCAGGTGTTCTTCTATGGGTGAACGGTTAAACAGTGCTCCATCCGTACCATGAAACTCTTCTCAGTGATAAAAGGGAACAATTCTTAGCACAGAGCTATACTAAGTGAGAAAAAAATCCCCTCAAATTACATACTGTGTGATTTTACTTACACAAACTTTTTTGGAGTGACAAAAATGGTAGCAGTGGAGAACAGATTAGTGTTGGCCAGGGGTTGAGGAGGGAATGGGTGGGGGAAAAAATGGGTCTTGCTATCAGGGAGACTCGTAGCGAATATTCTGTATCTCAGCTGTATCAGTGTCAATATCTGGTTGCAATGTTATACTGCAGTTTTTCCAGATGATGCCTTGAGAGAAACTGGATAAAAGGGTGAAACTGGTACAAGGAATCTTTCTGTATCACTTATTAGAAATATACGTCAATCTACAAATATCTCAAAATAAGTTTGCTTTACAGTCCAAAGATTAAATCATGTTCATATCTATCTTAAACCAGGCTGCTATAACAAAATACCAAAGACCAGGTGAATTGGATGACAAAAATTTATTTCTCACTGTTCCAGCGACTAGAAAGCCCAGATCAAGGCACTGGCAGGTCCAGCGTCTGACAAGGACTCTCTTCCTGGTTTGGAGATGTCTTCTCCTGGTATCCTCACGTGGAAGAGAACAGAGAGAGAGCAAGTAAGCTCTCACAGGTCCCTTCGAATATAGACACTAATCCCATTCACGAGGGCTCGATGCTCATGACCTCAATACCCCCCAGCGGCCCCCTCTCCCCGAAATCCCTACCTCCTGATACCATCACATAAGGGTTAGGATTTCAATATACAGATTTTAGGGACACAAACATTCAGCCCATAACAGTATATACAGTCATTTCTTAAACTCCAGTGATCAACTTATTCATCAATCTGATTGATAAAATGCCCAAACTGCCCAGAAATTGAAAGGGAAACCAGAAGCATTATCTAAAGCTTGTACGAAGCAAAAATAAAGTGAAAATGAAAGTGTTAGTCGCTCAGTCATGTCCGACTCATGTCCGGTCTTTTCTACAGACCCCTCTGTCCATGGGATTTCCCAGGCAGGAATACTGGAGTGAGTTGCTGAAAGAAATTAAAGAAGACCTAAATAAATGGCAAGATATAACACGTTTATGAATTACATGTCTCCACATTTTGTGATGTCAATTTTTCCAAACCAACCAGTAAGTTTGGTGGTGGTGGTGGTTTAGTTGCTACATCATGTCCAACTTTTGCAACCCCATGGAGTGCAGCCCACCAGGCTCCCCTGTTCATGGGATTTCCCAGGCAAGAATACTGGAACAGATTGCCATTTCCTTCTCCAGGAGATCTTCCCAACTCAGGGATCGAACCCCAGTCTTCCACACTGCAGGCAGCTTCTTTACCATCTGAGCTACCAGGAAAGCTCACAAAGCAAACAGCTGCAGATATTTGAATTTGGTAACTGTTTGAACTTATTAAAAATGCTTCTCTGCTGACTTGAATGTTTTTAGCCAACAGACATATTCAGCCTGGAATCAAGATCAGAATCAAGCTGGAATCAAGATTGCAGGGAGAAATATCAATAACCTCAGATATGCAAATGACACCACCCTTATGGCAGAAAGTGAAGAGGAAAGAAAGAGCCTCTTGATGAAAGTAAAAAAGGAGAATGAAAAAGCTGGCTTAAAACTCAACATTCAAAAACCTAAGATCATGGCATCTGGTCCCATCACTTCATGGCAAATAGATGGGAAACAATGGAAACGGTGATAGACTTTACTTTCTTGGGTTCCAAAATCACTGCAGATGGGCAGATGGTGACTGTAGCCATGAAATTAAAAGATGCTTGCTCCTTGGAAGAAAAGCCATGACAAACCTAGACAGCATATTAAAAAGCAATGACATTACTTTACCAAAAAAGGTCCATATAGTCAAAGCTATGGCTTTTCCAGTAGTCACGTATGGATGTGAGAGTTGGACCATAAAGAAACCTGAGTGCTGAAGAATTGATGCTTTTGAACTGTGGTATTGGAGAAGACTCTTGAGAGTTCCTTGGACAGCAAGGAGATCAAACCAGTCAATTCTAAAGGAAATCAGTCCTGAATATTCATTGGAAGGACTGATGCCAAAGCTCCAATAATTTGGCCACCTGATGCAAAGAACTGACTCATTGGGAAAGACCTGATGCTGGGAAAGATTGAAGGCAGGAGGAGAAGGGGACAACAGAGGATGAGATGGTTAGATGGCATGGGTCTGAGAAAGTTCCAGGAATTGGTGATGGACAGGGAGACCTGGTGTGCTGCAGTCCATGGGGTTGCAAAGAGTCGATACGACTGAGTGACTGAACTGAACTGATATTCAGCCTGCTCCTAAGTACAAGAGATATAATCATGAATATCCAAATGTCTTCTCGTCGAGAAATCAGAGGGCTACATGGTACCCGAACCACAGAAATATGTGCCCAGTACCAGAAACACACAGAGGAAGGACCCATCCAGCTTGGGGAGGTTTGGAGGGGCTTTCCAGAAGACTGGACCGCTGTGGTAAGCTGTAGTTAAAATAACATAGAAAATGCAAAAATGCAGAGAGAGAATAAAAGCAGAAAAAGAAAGAAAGAAACAAATCATCAGCCATCCATCACTCTGAGGTGCTACACTTTATGATGTATATGCATATAGTTTTAAGATCATAACTGTTTTATACCTTGCTTTTTATTTTATCTCATTTTCTCATTAGGGTCTCTTCAAAAAGTTATTTTAATTTTGAAAAAGATGATAAAAGTTTCTGCCGTTTATACATCATCATGAGTGACTTAGTATCTTGTCATTGGCTACTCAAAGTGTTCCTAACTTCCTTACAAGAAATGATTCTAAGATGAGTATTCATAACCTTAAACCTTAAGGACGCTCACATTGTGTTCTCAAGATTTAAGTTCCTGGACGTGGAATTGCTGAGTTGGCAAGAATGCACATTTATAAAGCTATTAGGACATGGAGAAGCAGCTGGTTAAGTGCTGAAGCTGAAAGAGCAAGCAGTAAGCCTCCTGGAGTGGCTGGCTTGCAGGGAAGTCTGGAGAAGCAGATAAGGTTATGGTCAGGAGAAAGAAGGGGAAATGGGACAGAATCACACATCTCAGGGTCCCCAGGAGGCCCTAGGTAGTCCCATCCCTGGAGAGCCTCCCTTGGTCTCAGGCTCAGCCAGAATATTCACCTAAGCTAGCTTGAATTAGCTTCTTAGAAGGCAACTTCGAAGCCTAGACTAAAAAATAAGCTAAGTGTCAATAGAAAGGGGCTTTCCTGGTGGCTCAGAGGGTAAAGAATCTGCTGGCAATACAGGAGACCTGGGTTCGATCAACAGAAAGAACAGCAGGACAAGGTTGCTGGGGAAGGGAGCACTTACACTAATATTTAGGAAGAAGGGCAGGTGAGTGCGAGAGAGAGAGTATCCTACAAATGGAGCGGGAGCCAGGCGCAGGAGTCGAGGAGGAGCAAGTGAGAGGTGTAGAAGCCAAGAGAGTGGAATGTCGTAAGAAAGCTTCCCCAATAGCATCCAGTGCTCCTGGAAACCACCCTTGGGTTTTCCCACTAGGAAGTTATTGGAGAAGTCCTGGAGGAAAGCCCCTCTAGTAGGATGGTGGGGACAGAGCCAGATAACTGCAGTCAAAGAGCTAGTGGGGTATGAGGAGACTGAGACAGACACAGAGAAAACTGTCTCCTGTAAGTGAGATCAAAACTGCCTTTCTAAAGAGATGCCTGTGTCTCAGATGTGTGGGCTTTGCAGCTTAATTCAGTAGAGAACTCTGCAAGTGGGCAGTTAGGGGGACAAGCTTGGGCTTCCATTTAACATGAAATTCCAAGGGAGAGAGCAGAGGTCACAGCCTGGGACTCATGACAGGATACAGGACAGGCCAGAACACGAATAACATATGGCCAGTCCTGGATTCACACACTGTTGAGCAAACTATTCCGGGAACAGGACTACAGAGCCATTTCTGGCTCTAGAGGCTGGGAAACAAATGCAGTCAAAGTGCCAGGCAGACAGAACGCGGGCAGGTGGGTGCAGCATCTGTCTCAAAAGGATTCCGGAGACTCGGGCCCCGGGAGCAAAAGGCAATGGCAATTGGGCTTCAGGATTGGGATGGAGAGAAGAACTCTCTTCCTTATGTTTCTGTGTCGATGGAGCAGAGCGACCTGAGTCACGAGTTCCCCTCTTTATCAGATGGCATCTCTGGTTTCAGGACTGCAGGAATCAAAGAGGGATGAGGTCGCAGGGAGACTCTCCCACCAGTGTCCCCCAAAACCTACTGCAGACATCTGTGGCCCACTCTCAGGCAGGAGGCAAAGGGCTCCAGGAGGCCCACATGACAGTTTCAGATCACAGCCTCCTCAACGTGCACAGAGGGGCTCTCCACAGGCAGCCACGGCTACAGAGTCATAAAACATCTGGCCAGTCCGGAAGGCTCAGCTGCACCGCCAAGCACACAGGCCCTCCGGGCTGTGGACACTGGCCAGCAGGCACCAGCCACCCTCACGTGGGTCCCCACAGGCTTAGCACGGATCATGCCTGCTCTATTGTATTCTCAAAGCCACAGGAACATTAAACAATATCACCTTGTAGGAGGACAAAAAGCTCAAGAACACCTGAGGTTTCCCTGGATTGGGTAGCACCCCAGGTTGCTGGTTTTTCCCTCTGTTTTCAAGCCTTCCTTTGCTGCATAAAGGCAATCTCCCTGCTGGAACTACTCAGAACACTAGAACCACCTCCCCTGTCTTTCTCGGAAAACAAAGGTTAAACCCTGAGCCATGTGAAATGCCAGCACAAGTGGCTAAGACTCCAGGATAGTTTTTGCCAGCAAGCTAGAGCCAAAGTGTTCCCCGGGCGCCACAGTAGGGCTCCAGATGCCGTTCTCAGGCTGGATACTGGCCCAAAGTTGCCTGGTCTTTCACCTTTTCCTTTTATATAAACACCTCTCTCATTATAAATGTTAGCTCAGAGGTTGTAAAACTCGGGCCAGGCCAAACAATGCTTGTCCGGAGGCTGAATCCTCACGTTCAGGTTCAAGCTAAACAAAACATCTACACTTAACGAAATCCAGGCTTAGCTTTTCAAATACCACATACACCTGAACACTCAAAATAATTCTAAAAATCTTGCTATGTTCTCCGAAATCACTTGCAGTTTCATCTTCTGCTGCTGGACTTTCAAAGACATCAACGTCTTTGTTAGATTCAACTGCAAGCCGCCATGCAGAAAGTTGTCTCCCCACTGCCCCTAGCCCAGGCCTCCCTGAAGCAGATGGTGGGGCCGGCAGGCGGGAGTGATGTGCACGCGGCAGGGAAGCCAAGATGTGGTGCAAAGTGTGTCTGCATGCCAGCTCCCATCCGTTTAGAAAGCCAGGCCACACCAGGCCAGGCCAGGCAGAGCAGTCCCCATGAAAGGCAACCTGCGCACCTGTTGCCAGGCAACCATGAGCCTGGCTGGAGTATTCAGCACTGCTTTGAAACCCAGTGACCCCAGCATTCCTCAGCACAGGGAAGAAGCTCAACTCCCCCCGGGCCATTGAATCCAGAAAATTAATGTTCATCCTCTATATTTCCAGGGCAACTACAAATCCCTATTTTACAGTTCTGGGGAGAAAACCAGGTACTTCTACTCATGTTTTTATCCAGCCAGTAATAATATCTTGCTTGGGGAGAAATACCTGAGCTATAGCCCGGAGGGATTTTAACTTACTCCAGCATCTCACCAAGAGGCCTGACAATGCTTTTTTTGTGGTGCAGGCATGCAGCCTGGCTGAGCTGAGTCCCAGGAGGACAGATATCCGTCCTCAAGCGCTGCCGCTGCTCTCCCATGCAGAAACAAAAGGGCAAAGGCCTGGGATCAGACGCCAGCAAGTTTCAACTGTACCGCTGACCTCGTCAACACTGTGGCTGGACTAAAAAAGCAAAACCCACAGATGCTGCTGCCGCCGAAATCACAGGGAAAGAGCGCCTTGGACACAGCTGCTCTGAGGCAGGATGTACACTGAGAATTCCAGTCCTGCTTTTCTGTAGAAACCGAGTTCTCTGTGTGGAGAAGACAGTGCACCATGGGTTATAGATTTTGTTAGAGTTAGACTGAGAGTAACCCTGGTATTCCGTAGCTACACATGAACTAAAAAGTAATCATTAATTATACAAAATGTTTTAGAGATTCGGATTGTGCAGCAAGGTGTGTGTGTACAGACTTTTAAATGCTACAGTCTCTCCAAATATATAAAGTCTTGGGTTTGGGGCCATAGTATTTTCACAGTCCTCAGATCACTTGCACCAAAAACACCTCAAGCCCTGATGAAGTGCAAATTCTTTGATCTCTTCCTAAATGTGATAATCAGATTCTTGGCAGGGGTGGGAGTGGGGGGCAACCCAAAGTCTGGGTTACTAACAACAGCCCCCAAGATATCCTTATGCATCTGATGATACACAGGGCTCCTACTGTCACCTCTGCCAGTGACCTATCTTAGAGAGCCCCCAGGGTAACTCCAGACGTCCCCCCTTCCCAGTGCCTGGGTTACAGGCAGCCTCAGAATATGGGCACATCAATTCCTTTTTCTACTGCTTCACTCTGTGAGGATGAAAGTCACACGCTCTTTGCTAACAAATAGGCATTCACTGAATGAAAGGCTAAAGGAGGGAACTGCGGATTATTTTACTTGGAGAAGATCATTAAATACAGAAAAAGCCATCTACAAAATGTGCAGAAGAAAAGGCAGGGAATACAAAGAATCACTGTTACAGTAAAGTGCAACCTGAGAAATGCAATATTTATGACTTCAAAATGAAACAATCCTAATGGCCTACCTGAGTGACACTTTATGACTTGCAAACCAGGTTCATAATTATGGTTACATTTTTCTTAGGGAGACAGTTCCTCAAGTCACTGTTATTAACTAGCTATTGGAAGAGGTAGGTTTGAATCCAAATGCACTCTCCCATAAGCTTGTTCTCATATCCACTGAATTAACAAAAGGTGATGGTGAAGCCCCAAGGAACACAGGTCTCCTTAGATCCTTTTCGCAAGGTTCATACATCATCAAAAAATGCAATGCCTTCACAAGATGTAATCCTTCACAATTTCCTGATCACACCTTAACATTAATCTGTGTGTTTTTTTTTTTTTAACTCATCAAAGGTTCTGCCTGAGAACTCACAAAGTACATTCTTTCAATGCTTATGGTCATACTCTTCAACCACTATACAATAATTTCTGTGAGTTGTCCATACTCTAAGGCCATATACTTTCTCAACCTTGGCACTCTTGAATTTTGGGGCCAGATAATTCTTTGCTGTCAGGGCTGACCTGTGCATTGTAAGACCCAATAGATTCCAGTAGCACCAAAATGTTATTGTGGCAACCAAAACTGTACCCAGACATTGGAAAATGTCCCCTAGAGGGACAAAATTACCTCCTGTTGAGAAACACTGCTCTAAAGCTCCAGTCTGAGTATAGAAAACCTAGGTTTCTGGGGGTAACGCCCCCAGAGACTCTGATTCCATAAGCATGGGTGGCACAGAACACAGTGCATTTGTAACAGCCTCCCTCCCAGGTGTGCTGATGCTGATGTGATGTTGATGCTGCTGGTCTGGAACCAGTTTTGGGAGACATCTCTCTAGGGCCATGGCTGCAGACTGGCATCTTACAAAGAACTTCTAACAAGTTCCAACTTAATCAGAATCTTTAGAGATGTGGTTCAGGCAACGGTGTTTTTAAAGCTCCCAGGTGACTCTAACATGGGTTGAAAATCACTGGCTTAAGGTTTACAAATGTTTCCAGAATCCCAAACTCTTAAGAAACCTGAGATAAAATTAGTCACAGTAGATGTAATTTGCCTTTTTATATCACTTACAGGTCCCTCCTTAATATCACTTAGGAGTAGGAATCTTGAAGAAAAACAACCACCACCAAATTATGCAGATTGGAGCTTTCAACTCTGTTCTTTCAAAATCTGTGGACTGACACCTCCAGGGATTCCCATCCTACTCCTGACTATGTTTAAAGCAAGAAAACCATTTGATGTTAGGAAAAAACTAAGAAGTCAGGGTCCTTTCTTCTTATTCTATTCATTTCCTATTATCTAAAAGTGAGGCTGCATCTTATAATAAAGAAATAAGTAAGAATTACCTTCAAAAAATGCCCAGGTCTCTTTCTTTTTCTCAAAGGATGAATCTTCAGAAGATTTGAGGGAAATCACTGTAAGACAAAAAAAAAAAAAAACGAAATTGCATAGCATGAAGTGAAGTAGTTTATGAACCTGGCCCATCTCAGTCCAAAAGATTATATCATATGGGGTACATGGCACTTACATTTATAAAGTAATTTTCACATTTGCAAAAACCACATTTAATTGTCACAACTCACATGCCAGGGGAAGGTGCAACGACTTACATATAATAAGTAAGAGACCAGAGAAGGGAATTAAGTTTTTGGTACTCAGTTCGGTAGAAGACCTACTCACCCCATGTATATTTTTTTTTCACCCCATATATTAATACTTACTACATCTTCCCAAAATGTAGTGCACTTGCTGAGTATCTCTAGAGAAGCCTGAGGTCTTCTGATGACTCAGGTCGGCACTCTGAGCACCGTTCTCCATGTAAGACAGTCACACAGCAGCATGCGTCTGATTTTGAGATTATTTTGTCTGCTTTCAGTCAGCAGCAGTTAAGCACTGAATTCACTGTGCCTGCTTTCAATCATCAGGAAACACAATGGAGTTACAGGGCTTCCCTGGTGGCTCAGACAGTAAAGAATCTGCCTGCAATGTAGGAGACCTGGGTTGGATCCCTGTGTCGAGGGGATGCCCTGGAGAAGGGAATGGCTACCCACTCCAGTATTCTTGCCTGGAGAATTCCACGGACAGAGGAGCCTGGCAAGCTATAGTCCATGTGGTTGCAAAGAATTGGACATGACTGGGCAACTAACACTTTCAATACTTTTTCAAACCTTGAATGTAATACTAAAGAGTCTAGAACCATGGAACGTTTCCATGTAGAGGGGTAATCTAAAAATTAACCTAATGGAAAAATGTAAATGTCAGGGGATGAGAGCACTGTGTTAGGACTTTCTGAGACGAGGGAAATGTTCAGTGCCTGCACCACACCCACAGCTGCCACTGCACGTTCGTTGACCATGTGAAACGCGTGAGGTGTCTGCATGGGACTAAGGAGCTGAATTTGTAACTGTACCTCAATTTAATTAACTTAAGTTTAAACGGTTACATGTGGTCATTGGTTACTGCATTGAAGAGTTCTAGAGAAGAGAATCTAGGACCCAAATAAAAAGACAAAGGTGGTTGGAATAAAAATTGAATTAATATGAAAGGAAAGGAATATGGCAAGGATAGTCTAAAATTTTAACTCTATTTATTGCTCCTCCCTCAAACTTTTATATTATTATTGCCGTGGGTTCCAAATCTGAATTTTCCATCTTTATTTTTCTCCAGGTCTTGGTACTTCCTATTGATCTACCACACAGATCACTAATCTTCTCTTCACCTGTGTCTAAGCTGCTCTTAAACCCATCTACTAAGCTTAACATTTCATTTATGTTTTTTTTTTTTTTTTCAGTTATAGGTCATTCACTTAATTCTTTTTTTGATAAAGCCTATGCTCTTTGATGAATTTCTCCAGCATGTCACATAATTTTTCAACCATATTAATCATATTATTTTACGTTCATGCCTGATAGCTTTCACATCTGCATCACCTGTAAGCTTATTCCTATTGTCTGTTTTTCTTTAAGATTGTTTAAATTTTTACTTATTTACATATTTATTTTTTTAATTTTTTAACTGAAGGATAATTGCTTTACAGAGTTTTGTTGTCTTCTGTCATACATCAACAAGAATCAGCCATAGGTACACTCATGTCCCCTCCCTCTCGAATTTCCCTAGCATCTCCCTCCCCCTCCCGCCCTTCAGCCTATCACAGAGCCCCTGTTTGAGTTCCCTGAGTCATACAGCAAATTCCCATTGGCTATCTATTTTACATTGTAAATTTCCACATTACTCTCTCCATAACCCCTCCATGTCCATAGGTCTGTTCTCTATGTCTGTTTCTCCATTGCTGCCCTGAAAATAAATTCATCAGAGCCATCTTTTTAGATTTCATATATATATGTGTCAGTACACCATATTTATTATTTCTCTTTCTGACGTACTTCACTCTCTATTGTAGGCTCTAGGTTCATCCACTTCATTAGAACTGATTTAAATGTGTTCCTTTTTATGCCTGAGTAGTATTTCATTGTATATATGTACCACAGTTTCTTTACCCATTCATCTGTCAATGGACATCTAGGTTGCTTCCATGTTCTAGCTATTGTAAACAGCGCTGCAATGAGCATCAGGGTACATGTGTCTTTTTCAATTTTGGTTTCCTCAGGGTATATGCCTAGGAGTGGGATTACTGGGTCATATGGTAGTTTTATTCCTAGCTTTTTAAGGAATCTCCATACCATCTTCCATAGTGACTGTATTAGTTTACATTCCCACCAGCAATGCAAGAGTGTTCCCTATTATCTGTTTTTGATTTTGATCTTGTCCCTTGATGTGACTGATAATTTTTTAACTCAAAAGCTAGATATTGTATATGGAAAGTCATGGAGACTCTAGATGAAACTTTATTTTCCTCATAGGAAATTAAGAGTAGGAGGATGCTCACCTAATCCAGTGAGAGTATGAACTGTAGAGAAGCTGAGTTTCAGTTTTTATAGGATATGGTCTATTTCTGGTTTGCCTTACTTCAAGGATCCCCAATAGAAAGCCTCAAGTAATTATCATAGACCTTCCAATTTTCATCTCACAGTTAAAACTGCCAAAAGCTGTTTGCCTCATAAACAACCTGATCGTCAATTTCAGAATAACTTTTCTAAACAAGCACTGCATAGTTCCGTTCAGTCGCTCAGTCATGTCCGACTCTTTGGAACCCCATGGACTGCTGCCCGCCAGGCCTCCCTGTCCATCACGAACTCCCAGAGCTTACTCAAACTCATGTCCATCAAGTCGGTGATGCCAACCAACTATCTCATCTCTGTCGTCCCCATCTCCTCCTGCCTTCAATCTTTCCCAGCATCGGGGTCTTTTCCAATGAATCAGTTCTTTGCGTCAGGTGGCCAAAGTATTGGAGCTTCAGCTTCAGAATCAGTTCTTCCAATGAATATTCAGGACTGATTTCCTTGAGGATGGACTGGTTGGACCCCCTTGCAGTCAAGCACTGCATAAGGACGGTTGAATTTCTTATAAATGACTCTGACACAATTAGGCTCCTTCACTGCTCTTCTCTGCAGTCAATCTATGTGTCCTTCAGAGAACAATTAGGAAAGCTGAAATACACAGGCACATATGTAATTGTGTAATTATGTCACGCAAATATAGCTATGAAATATAAATAAAAATAAATTTAGGAAAAAAATCCTAATAAATTTAGAAAACTGAAATGCAGACTACTTTTTCATCTTTTCTAATTGTTCTCAGAAGGAAGGTTTTGTCCTATGGGAAACAACTCCCCTCCCTGTAGATCCTAAATTCCTCAAAAACGAAAACCAAAAAGGTGATACCTCCATACCACCATCTTGGGGCACACTGCCTGGCAGCTGGTAGGCGTCCAGTAAATAAATGATCTACGTCTTTCTGATGGCCCCTGAAAGAAAGCAACCTGGACATCCAGGAATGAACTCTTAGTGGACATTTGGTCTTTCATGCATTACTAGATATGTCAGACAATTCGTCTAACATCCTTCCTGCTTAATTTGCCCCACCCACAGGCTGTATAATCTACTCACTGCCAGAGCAACTGATCAGATTGCCCCTTCAAGAATTTAAACAGAGTACATATGGTTGTTGTAGATCCTGGGCTTGAAAAAGTCTATGGACTCTGGGGTGGGCAGCCGTTTTGGAAAACAGGAAAGCAAATGGAGCAAGGGCAGAACCTACAGAAGGAAGGTAGAGGATAGAGAACTTGAACTTGATGGCATTCTGGGTACCAAGAGGCTGATGTGTCATTTTCTAACCTTGCATTCAATCAGCTCTATATCCTTAAACCATCCCCACCTCTCTCCTGAATTAGCTTGAAGGAGTTTTCATCTTTAACCAATTGAGCCTAGGCTAGGATAACCACAGAGTCTTAATAAAGACAATACCAAAAGGAAAATGGACCTCTGAGGACCTTAGATTTCAGGAGATTAGTGATGCCCATCATGGTCCAGAGCCTTACTACTCTATGTGTGGTCCACTGACCACCAGCATCAATGTTACCTGAGAAGTTGTCAGAACTACAGGATTGCAGGGGCCCCAACCCAGATCTACTGGATCAGAATCTGCTTTTAAACCCAAATTTCTCGAGTGAATCATATGCACTTTGAAGTGTGAGATGCACTGATGTGCACTGGGTTGAAATACTAAGTTGCCATTTGCTAGTTATGTGACCTTGGGCAAATCACTTAGCTTCCCCAGTTGTTATGCCTGAGTTTCCCCATTTGTTATACAGGGATGATAAGTTGAGGATGAGTGTGAAGCCAGAAGGGTTAATATATGGAAAGTACTCAGAACAGTGCCTGAGATCTAATAAGCCATTTTTATTCATAAGACAGCTCCATAAGAGCTTAGCTCCCTAGCTCCACAAGACAGCAACTTGGTCTCTTTTATTTCCTGCTCTAATTCCCACACCTAATTCTAGCATGGTCCTTTACAGTCAGCCCTGTGCCTCAGAGTGTGACTCTTCAGTTGTCCAAATGGTCCATAAGAAAGAGTTCCTTGCCCTTGTGGCTTAATGTCTGCAGTCCCTTTGCCTTATTTGGAATCAAAGGTAATAAATAAGGTCTCCCCAGTGGACCTGTAGAGATGGGTATTGAAAGAACCAACAAGCTGGGATTCAAAGCTAAAGGGCTCTAAGCAAGGAGTGTGTGGAGGTTCCTCATTTCTCTCTCCAGTGCGGCTATTTTATGGGAAAGTACAGCAACCTTGTTTGGCATATGAAGATCAGCAACACTGGTCATAATCTTATCTGTTCCTACAAAAAAGAAAATTTTTACATGAATTCTGCCAGAGCTTTTGAAATCTTCCCAAGGTCCAGCGTAGCTATCTTATTTCAGCTGCTAATCCTGTGCTATCTCAAAGTGAATGTGATACATTGTCCAGCCACACATATCTGAGTCCAGAGATTCAGGCCAATGCCCTGCTCGAGGTGGCCTCCGTCTTGCCCCATGCTCGGAGCTCAGCCTCTCAGCCAAGAGCTAATGTGGGGCTGGGCAGCGTGCCCTCCTAGAGAAGGTTCATTACTCTAGATGCTGGGAATGATGCCAGCCCTGCCTCCCAGGGAGCCTTGCCTCTTCTATCCTTCCTGCATCCTGAAGTCTTGTGAGGGAGGGTGGTACAAGGACCACCTCCTCCCACAGGGTATGGGGCCTGGAAAGAGGATAGTAAAACTGGTCAGGGAAGCAAAAGGAAGCCCAGTTTGGCCTCAGCACCAACCTACTCTTCTCAATACAGCTTTATCAGAAACAAAGTGGGCATTTTCAGTTCTGACTCCTGTGCCCATTTATCAGTGGGTCTGGGCCACAGTATAAAGAGAAAGCAACGAGCACTCAAAAGCTAAGTCATCAGCTGACCTCTTGATGGCTCTGTAACTTTCTGGGGACTCCAGCACTTGCTGGGCTGCCCTTCTGGTGAGGTGGTGGCCTGATAACAGGGACAGGCCATTCTGGGCTCCTCCCCGAGACAGCAGAATCAGATGAAATTTAAGAGGGGTGGGTTGTGAGAGCCACCACACCTTGGCCCTCTGGTTGAAAGTGGTCACAGGATCACACTGTCTGGAAGAACACAGCCCAGAGGTACCAAGACAAGATGATCCTATCAGCCGCGTGTCTGGAGGAAGCAGACTGGAGAGAAAGAATCTTAGTCAAGTATCCTGTGCTGGGCCCTGCGGGGAGACCGCCACGCAGAGAGGTGTGAAATCTGAGCCCCTTGATTTCTGACTCGGACAGAACATCCTGCAGACTCCCTTGGGTGGGGGGGGCGGATTTCACAGGCTGTGGCAGAGTGTGTCCCCCTGAGTTCACGCCAAGACCTGGTGACAAAGGCCTTCAACTGAGGGACTTCCTGGCCCCTTCCTGGTCTCCCGTTCACCGAGGATACACACACCTTTATCTGAGCCTCCTTTGAAGGACTGACCCACACTCCCACCCCCAACCCCGTCATTCATGGAGCAGATGACTCAGGATCGTTAGAGGCCCTGGGAAAGCCCCCTTTCTCCCAACATTCTTTCCCACCTGCTTACCTGTGCCTCCAACTCCTTTCACAAAGAATCCTATGATTAAAGGAGCTTAAATAACAACCAGGGGCTACATCCAAAGTGAGGAGCACATTTCTGACCCAGAACACCTTCTGGGAGGCAGGAGTTGGTAGAGAGAAGTGAGGGGAGGGCACACACAGGGCAGTGAGGGGGCCGGGGAGCAGCAGCCCAGATGCAGGAAGGACTGGCCCCAAATTTGTGAGACATGCCTTTACCTTCCTGTTTCTACTGCCTTCACTGAGCGCCCGAAAATCAAGGTTTTTAAAATGTTAGTGTACAGGAGAATTAACTAGGCTTCTTGGGGCCTCTTGAGGATTCCCAGGCATGACCCCTGAACTTCTGGTTCAAGTAATTTGGGGGGAGGACCTGGGAATCTGTATGATTAAGGAGCACAAAGTTGTGGAAATTCTGAGGCTCGAGGTCCCAGGAAGCCTCATGGAGAAGCCCTGCCTCACATACTCCTAGGACAGAGAGAGATGAGTTCCCAGAGACATGGGAGAGGCGATTCAGGTCATGAGGAGCCAGACCCTAGGCCTCAGTCTCCCGCCTAGTCCAGGTTAAGGTCCAAAATTCAAAACTCAACCAATGCTCTTTAATTTAATCCAGGGAAAACAAGAGTAACAGCACGATCTAAAGAATAAGACTATCACACAAGTGTTGTTTACAAAGGACTCCAAAAGAGCCCTTTAATAACATGTCTCAGTGCAGGGAAATATAAGGTGAAGAACACAGCTTTCAAGGAAGTTATTTTCAAAAGAGCAGACCATCTATAAAGGATGATGTGTCTCCCCAAAAGGCAGACTCAAACTTGGAAGCTGGAGAGAATTTGAGTCAGAGAGGCCTTCCTCTAGTGATTACCTAATATTTCATACCCTCTCTCCCTGCTGAATGCATTGCCATATAATGCATCACTACACTTTTCTCATTGGTCTGGTTCATTATCCCCTCCTCCAGCTGAAGAAAAGTTCTGTGCAGGCTCGAACTGCATCTGTTTTCACGTCCCAGAATCCTTCTTAGTCCATAACAAGTCACAGTTACTTTGAACAAATGAAAGAATGGGATGACTATGATGCTGTATTGGGGGGTCAAAGTATCCCAGAGAAAGCTTGGTCCTGGGACCAACTTACATTGTAGAAGGCTGAGAAGAGAGCCCAGGGCAGGGAGCCCAGGCCTACCCAGCACCTTGCTTCCCATGGAAGATCCACATCAGAAGCAAGGGGATAGCACCAGCTCACCAGGCCTTTGGAGCTGACTTCTCTGGAGGGCTCTAACCTTGGAGCTGCTGGTTCTGGGTCTGTCTCGATCACTTTATGGCCAGAAAGTTCTTAGTTTCTTATAGGATGGAGGCAGGAAGCCCGCAGACCTTAAGCAGGCAACATTCTGCATAAAGTGACAGGAGAGAAAAATCTGCAAGGACCAGAGATAGCTGTGTTCTTCCCCTTGTATTTCTGCACACAGAGACATGTTATTTTTTTTCTTTTTTTTGAGACATGTTATTAAGGGGCTCTTTTGGAGTTCTTTGTAAACAACACTTGTGTGATATGTTTATTCTTTAGGTCTTGCTGTTACTTTTGTTTTCCCTGGATTAAACTGAAGAGCATAGGTTGAGTTCTGAGTTCTAGTGATACGAAATATGCACAAGACTCTTAAATAAAATAAAGAGGAGTCAACACTTTTGCTCAAATTCAAAAATTAATATAGTCATTTCACTGACCTTTCTTATTCAATGATGAGATGGTTTCCCAAGGAAAAAAGTAAATGTAGCTGTGTCCTCACTATTTATAACTGACTCGGTGTTCTCAAGAAAGGCAACTAAAACCCAAAGAGACACAGAGACCACCTCTGTTTCTGCTCTCTGAAGTTTGCCTATTGCTTCCTTCCTCCCTTGACCCTCCAAGCCTCAGGCTGAAGGCGGTCTCTCTTGGGGCTTGGACAAAGCCATATATGTGCATAGGACCTTTGGGTGACCTGCGCCGATGGAGCAGCTGATGAGAAACAGAAAAGCTCCAACTTTGTCTATTTTAAGCCACTCTTTCCTTTGCATTCTCTCTAAGATAAATTCTAGAAAATACAGCAAAAGAGCAAACAAAAACTTGTATTAAATAGACTTCCTATTGTGACAAGGCAGTGGGATAAGAACTATGCATTCTGAGATGGAATCAGCTACAGAATACAAAGGCATGTGTATTTAGAAAATATTAAAACTTAAGGTTGGTAAGTTTTACCAAGCCCTCTCCAGACACAACCCTGGGATAGATCTATATATTATCTTCTTTTTAAAAAAAAAGTATTCATTTTTGACCGTGGTGGATCTTTGTTGCTGCGTGGGGGCTTTCTCTAGTGGTAGAGTCTGGGCTTCTCACTGCAGTGGCTTCTCTGGTTGTAGGGCACAGGCCTAAGGCACATAGGCTCATATTATTAGTTGTGGTGCAGGGGCTTAGTTTCCCCCTCACTCAGCATGTGGATCTTCCCGGAGGAGGGACTAAACCCATGTCGCCTGAACTGGCAGGCAGATTCTTAACCACTGGACCACCAGGAAGTCCCTGTATCTTATCTTCTTGCTACCACCTTCCACTCCTTGTTAGTATTAATTAAAATGGCATTTTATTCAAAACCATAAGTGACTTGGATCACTCATTCAGTCCTTCATCTACAAAATTCATTATATTATGCACTGTGGCAGGCATGTGGGTGCATCTAAGAATTTCACAAGGTACCTTGAGATAAGGTCCCTGACCAGGGCCATTGTGGCAACCTTTCCTCTTATCACTGTCCACCTCAGCCCTCACCAACCACAAACATGCATCCAACTCCATTCTGTTATTTGCAAATCCCTCTTCTCCCTCATCCATGCCTTTGCTCTGGCTGTTTCATCTCTTGACGTGGCATGGCCCGTAGTCACAGACCCTCCTCACCCTGTGGCCCCAGCGGAATGTCACATCCTCCAGGTGAATCTCTCCTGTTCCCCCAAGTATATAACCTTGTCTTTTCCTTACTCTCATGCAAGTGTCAGCCTCCTCTTTGGCCTTTTCAGACTTTTTATTAGCTATTTCAATAAAGTCTATCAAATATATACCCATATCGACATACCTCTTCTCCTCCAGATTGTGAGGTTGGGTCCCAGGACAGTGGGGATCAAACCTCCCCACAGGTACCTCTCTTTGGGTAAATCACAGAGATCACAGGCTCATAAACTGGGGCTTCACACATGCTACTGAGTTTGTTCCAATCTCTTGAATTCTTCCAAGACCATGGCAGTTAGAATGAGGATAGACACAATGAAGGACTGTTTGAAGTTGTGTTTAAATTACACTCTGGTTGTCAATTTGTTCCCTTTGAGTATCTGGACCTGTTGACACTTTAAACATCATGATGTGAGCTTGCTTAATTAAGCAGTAGCACTAAATGTTTAGTTAATCTCATTCCTAATTATCTGCTCCGTGTCTCTGGGGAAAAAGGAATTATTTAATTTCTTCCACTGAAACTTGAAATATCGGTTCCCTGTGGTGGTACTTTCAGATCCAATTATTAAATTTTCTCTCATTTTTCAGGGTTAAATAGATAAGAAATTATAATTTCATCTTTTCCCCTAAATACATTTAGGGTAAACACAGTTTTCCATTTTCTTTGTCCACTTGTAACATTTAAAGCTCACGTATATAATCTGAAGTCATGTAACAATATGGTTTGTTAAAACATGTTATTTGGGGTTAGACTGAAATACTGTTTAAATTGCAGGAGACAGCTCTTGCAAATTGCTTCCATTATTAGCATTTTCACCGTTAATGAAAACATCTCCATCTGAAAGGAAGGAGATTCAATTCTGCTTAGAATATCAGACTGCTTCTGAGTCTGTGGGTGGCAGAACCAGGCTGAAAAGCCATTGACGATAACTTGTACAAAGCCTGGAGAACAGGAACGGATGCTGTTCTACCCCTAAGAACAGAGGCCTAAATGAATGAGAGCATCACTCTGGAGAACCCTGGGGCCCACACTCCCCGGTGGGAAGGGCCCATGTGGGACCCTCACGCAGAGCCCCTGACTGGCCTGTCAACAACTATTAGGCACATGTGGTACCCAGGACTCTGCCAGAGCCCGTCGTTGACCAGGAGCCCCAGGGACCTTCAGGCTTCATCTTGGAAACTCTCCTAAGAAATTCCAGGCTTGGGAGCTGGTCTACCCACTCAGGGCTGTCCTTGTGATTAGAACTATCCAGGGTCTGCATGTCCTGAGAGGGAGCAGGCTGATCGGTGCACAAAGGAGGACAAATGTGGGAGGTCGTTGGGACATCAAACAGGATGGCAAAGGGCAAAGGCACAAAGGCAGAGACACCCCCAAAGCTTGGGGAGCATAGGCAGCAAAAGGAAGTCAAGGGATGATTAGAGAAAGCAGGCACAACGTACAACCAGCAAGCACCCGGATGCAGGGACGCGGGGCAGACAGGGTGAAGGGTGTGCGGAGAGGCTTAAGGAAGGCAGGGAGCTTCCTTTATAAACTGCACGCCTCAGGCACTACGAGTACCAGTCAGC
This sequence comes from Cervus canadensis, assembly GCF_019320065.1. Lineage (NCBI taxonomy): Eukaryota > Metazoa > Chordata > Mammalia > Artiodactyla > Cervidae > Cervus > Cervus canadensis. Next base: position 56,884,659 of record NC_057393.1, on the reverse strand, counting down.
GCTGAGTGCGCAGGACAAACGCAGCGTCAGATGCTGTAATACATTTGTGTGCACAGGGACACTGTAAAGTAAACTTCAGAAAGTATCACGATTTGTGAAAAAATTGATTACATGTAGTTAAAATTCATTGTTTTGCACCTAGAGGACAGACGGTGGCCCCTTAAAATAGCAAATCTTCACCTCGACTTGTAAGTGATCTTGGAATCTACCCCAAAGAGAACAGCTTGTCTCCATGCCTAGGGATATGTTATGCTCTGTGTTTAGAACAGAAATCCTTTTTTAGGCTGTTGGACCCCAACTACTTAAAAAGCAAAATTATTATTTATTTCTTTTGGCCTAAAGGAACCAAGAGCATTTGGAAAACTCTGCATTCATCAATCTATGAAGCCTCCAACTCAGAAAACCCTGAACCTCCCAACCATCAATAAGGCTCCCCTTAAAAGACCCTGCTGAAAAGCTTCATCTCCCTGTTGGAAATTACCCCAAACCACTGCCCATGCCCCCTCTGTTCCCATCCTGACTTCCCTGTTCCATCAACTCCAGCCTCTCTCTGCCTGTTCAGTGCTGGGCACACGGCACTCCAGACTGGACCTCCCCACATCCTTGGTGTCGGCCAGGGCAGGACTGTGTAGTTCACGTCCTCCTGTCTCACCTGCAATAAGACCTGCCCCTGCATCTGACCTGCTCATGATGAATGAGTCCGAAGCTGTTTCCTAGAGATCTTTTTTTTTTCCCCCACCATCAAAATATTTATTGGAACCAAAGCATAGAGAACAGAGATGTTAGGAAGGCAAATCAAAGTGCAGATTGGAAGGTGGGGTAGAGCAAGATGTGGGGTGGAGGGGGCACTTCAAATGCCACAAGAGGGGTCCCTGTGGTCTGGGCTGGAGAGAGGCCCTTCACCCCACCCTGGCAGTGAAGATCCCCCACTCACCTCTCCCATCTCATATCCATCCTGGGGGGCAGCTGGGGCCCTGCAGTGACCCCATAGGGAGGGACCACCCCTTCGATCCACCCACGGCTATCAGTCAGTCTGTCTCCCTTCCTCATTTTCCCAATAAAGAGGACACAGGGCTTACCTGGCAGCCAGAATCAAGCCAATGCACCTCCTTCCTGCCTGGAACATCTCTGAATTTCCCAGTCGGTGGGACTGTCTGGGCTCTGTGAAGAAGCTGCTGCTCTCCTACTGAAAATACTTTGCCCTTTCCAGATAGCCATGGGGTTGGCCCAGAGGAGCCCATTCCAGACACCAAGCCAAGCTAGCTCCATCTGCTGCCCCAAATACTGGTTTTTCCCGGGGCTCCTCACCTTGGCCCCTGCCCCTTGGAAATCAACTCACCCCCTGGTGAGTTCACCTGCCTGACTCAGATTCAGTTCTCACAAGCCAGATCAGATGGGCCCTCCAGCTCCACATTTCTGCGTACTTACAGGCCATCAGTGTGGGACGGCCTGCACCCAGCTCACTCTCAATTTCCCTGCGGATGAGCTCCATCTCTTAAGCTCCCTTTGTCAGTCATGGGCACCACCCTGGGCACACTGAGTTACTCTCCTGGGTATCATCCCAAAGTTTTCTCCCGTGCTGCATCCAGTTATTAAAGACATCTTATTTGACCTCTAATGTCTCTCCATTCCTACTACCAAATCTGGCATCATTTAAAGCCTGTGCAATGGGCTTCCCTGGTGGCTCAGATGGTAAAGAATCTGCCTGCAATGCAGGAGACGAGGGTTCCATCCCTGGGTTAGGAAGATTCCCCGGATAAAGGAATGGCAACCCATTCCAGTATTTTGCCTGGAGAATTCCATGGACAGAGGAGCCTGGCAGGCTACAATACATAGGGTCTAAAAGAGTTGGACATGACTGAGCAACTAACACTTTCACAAAGCCCATGCAACCCCAAAAGATGGCCTCTTCACTCTGTAGCCTGGTCCCCCTAGAGGGGTCTGTCAAAAGACTTTATATGCTTCATGGACTTGCCAAGGACTAAAGAAAAGATTCTCCAAAAAATGCCTAATGATAAAATCACCTAGTTTGCTAAGTCAATTCATTTGTGTCCTACTCTTTGCGACTCTATGGACTGTAGACCTCCATGGAATTCTCCATGCCATGCCCTCCTGCAGGGGATCTTCTCGACCCAGGGACCAAACCTGCATCTCTTACATCTCCTGCATTGACAGGTGGGTTCTTTATCACTAGCACCACCTAACAAGCCCCGAAAATTACCTAGACTGGGTGTTAAATATTCAAATTCCAACCCAGGCTGAATAGACTAGAATCTCTAGGGTAGATACTTCAGAATCTGGCTTTGGTGTTGAGAACACTAGCTTACAAAATCAAGTGTAAATTCTTTGACATTCAGTACAGTCTCATCCGCCCAGCCCAGCCTGCTTCCCCTATGGTGGCAGTGGGTACTGCCACCTCCACCTCCCAGTTCAGACTCCAGCAGTCCTGATTCACTGCTGTGGGATGCCCTACCCACCAAGATGCCGCCTCATCTCATTCCCTGACCCACATAAACAGCCAATGTCAGCTCAAGCACTGCCCACTCCTCATCCTTAGGGGCCTCCTACGCTTTCACACAATGCTCCATGCACACTTTATCACTGCACCTGACACCATGACATCATATCTGCTTCTGTATCTGCCACGCTATAGACAGATCCACCCTGTGTCCCCAAGTTTCCAGCACAGTGAGGTACAGAGCAGATGCTCCATAAAATAAATCCCCACTGAGAGAGGAATAAATGAACCCACCAAGCACTCTAGTCCATGTGCAATTCTCTGAGTACAGCAAAGCTTCCTCAGCTAAACTGTTCACTTCTCGGAAGGCTGCCACTCATTTTATTATCATGTTTGCTACTCTCTTCTAGATCGAATCTATCTTTCTACAAGTGAGGGTCCCCAAATAGACTGTGTAGTCCACATTAGTGTCTCCCCAGAAGAGTATACATAACACAACCAACTTCCTTCTTAGGGACACCAGGCCAGTTTATACATGGATGGAAATAACATGGGCTGTCCGCTTTGCCGTATCACCCTGAAGTGGTGGTTTAGTTGCTAAGTTGTATCCAACTCTTGTGATCCCAAGGACTGTAGCCCATCAGGCTCCTCTATCCATGGGACTTTCCAGGCAAGAATACTGGAGTGGGTAGCCATTTCCTTCTCCAGGGAATCTTCCCAACCCAGGGATCAAACTCAGGTCTCCTGCATTAGAGGTGGATTCTTTATCTACTGAGCCACCAGGGAAGCCCCCTGTCACCCTACAGATGAGCATCTAATTTGCCACTGATGCCACCAAAGTCCCTGCATGGAGAGCCTCCTATTGACTCTCCACCACTGCCTGTGAGTTGTTTCCCCTAGATGTGTATCACTCTGCCATTTGCCAAACTGAATCTCATTCTGTTACATCCTGCTTGTATTACTCACCTCTTTGGATTCCCATTTGTTATGTTTTATTCCTTGTTGATGTTAAGAACAGTTCCCAGTTTTGTATTTTATGTAAAGTTCATTAAGGTGATGTGTCTACCCTTTCCAAATCATTGATGAAACAATTAAATGAAATCAAACCTAACATCCTCCCTCCTGGAAACCTCTCCAGAGGGTTCCAACACCATGTGTCACTTAGGGCTCTTGGATCCAGGTTTTTTGCAGGCAGGGCTTCTGGCTCACCGAAATGGTCACATGGAACAAGCAACTGAAGAAACTGCATGACATTCTTGGCCTTTCCTCCTACCTCCGCATAGTAAACTGACACTGACAAGTTCATGGGATGTGACAGATTCTCTAAAATAAGACAAGCATGACTCCAGTCACCTAGAGGGTCACACGTGTTCATTCTTCATTATTTATCATCTTCTTTGGAAGATGATAACTATCATCTTCTAGAATCAGGAGCTCTCCCCGTCCATGGTCTCATACATATGTGGTTTTCACACAAAACCCAATAATCTTTCCCATTCTTCAAAATCCCCAATTCTCCATCATATTTCAATAACTTGTTCAGTTAAAACATAAAATGACAACTTATGTTTTGCCCCCAATTAATTCAACCTATATTTTTTAGCTACACCCTTTCAGAGATGTCCTCAGGAAAAACTCCAGGACAAATTTACTTATTAACGTAGATTTTTTTCTCCAATAATTTGATACTTATTTTTTTAGTCACCTCAACACACATGCTCAAGGACTTAATCCGATTTTGGAGAAACTCAAAAACACACACAGACAAAATAAAGCAAATAAAACTGCAATTGTTGGAGTAGATTGGTTATTTGGTCTGGTTTTAAATTTTTGTTCAGATTTCTCGTCTTGCATGACACTGGGAAAGTACTCTGCAGGCACATTGCTAAGGAGCTGGACTGTGTCAAGAGACACCATCTTAGGGACACAGCAGGAATGTGACCGGTTGCAGTTTATAGACAATTCCCTGGACACCCCCTTGTAACTCCACCCCTCCTCTCACACTCAGAAGGGCAGATCAAAGTACTGAGAAGTGGGGGAAAGAGATTAGTTTCAGTGTAGTTGCGCAAACCACCTTAAGTTTCTGTAACATGTAACCAAATAAATGTTCTAGAAGGAAACCAACGTCATTCACTGAAGGGACACACATGAAATAGTGGACATGCCGACAGCACTCACTTGAATGCAAGGAACCTTTTTATCTATTCTAATTGGCAGAGAGTCGTTACTGCCCAGAGATTTACTACAGGGCTCCAAGAATACACCAGGACATAAAAATTAAAAGGGTATACGTAAGATCACATGTTTCAGAGCCAAGTGAAATCCAGAGTGGATTCTCTCCTCAGCCTGTGGTCATCTGATTTTTCTATTTTCTGTGCCAAAATACATATTTATATTAATAGTCATTTGTTTTCTTGAATTAATTTGCTTAAAGAGAAAAAGTGCATGACATTTCAGATAATACATCATTCCATGCTTAAGAACGTGAAAATAAGCAAACTCTAAAGACAGATGAAGTTGGACTATCCATGTAAATTATTTACTTTAACATATGCATGCTTAGTTGTGTTCTGACTCTTGCGACCCATGGACTGTAGCCCACCAGGCTCCTCTCTCCGTGGGATTTTTCAGGCAAGAATACTGGAGTGGGTTGCCATTTCCTCCTTCAGGGGATCTTCCCAACCCAGGGATCGAACCTGCATCTCCTGTGTCTCCTGCTTGGCAGGCAGATTCTTCACCACTGAGTCATCAGGGAAGCCATTGGATGACACAGGATATTAAAAATGCCTGTTCACAACTGAGTTCTATCCCTTTAACAGCATCACTATTGCTTTTAATATTAAATGACATGTATAAAATAAAATTAGATTCTTTTCCACACTTTGGGTCATCAGGTTTATTTTGTGGTTCTCTTGATTTTCTACCAGGCCAAATTCATGTGCAAAGTAATCAAAGATGTAATTTTAGCACACAGTAACAAGTTATTAAAATTTCGATAGGTGGCCTCTTGAATGGAACATCAGTGGTAAAAAATGATAACCATTGGGGAACTCCCTGGTGATCCAGTGGTAAGGACTCGATGCTTTCACTGCCTGGGTCCAGGTTCAATCCTTGGTCAGGGAACTAGGATCCTACAAGCCACACATGGGAACTCCACCAAAAAAAAAAAAAAAAGCTAACCTCAAATATAGCATTTGGTAGCTAAGATGTTCCAGAACATGGCCCATGCCTCTTATCTGTTTCCAGAAAGGGAAGGCCACCTCTGGTTCCTTGCCCACTTTTGGATGAATTTCTGAGTGAGCTGTTCCCTGAGGCTTGAATCAGTTCCTCTGGGCGATGGATCAGAGCCACCAGGCTGCCCTGCTCTGAGGCCTGGCAATTCACATCAAGACCTCCCAATGCGTGCCTCCTCTCAAAGGCATCCGGCACTCCCATCCCCAGGCAAAGCAATCAAGGCAGTGCAGATCTGAGCTAGAGGCAAATGAAGTACACAGCCAGTCCCATCTTTCAGGTACAAAACAAGTTTGCCCAGGGGCAGGTTGGCTGGCATGGGGCCAAACACCTTCTGTCCTGACTTTACTTCTATAGCACAAGTCAGTCCCAGCATCCACGTAAAGATCTATCCTCATTCTCATGGCCTGGTTCATACAGGCATGGCCCTTAGAGTCCAGAAAGATGTATTCTAGCTCAGTAGGACAGTCCTGGAGGCCACTGCTTGGCCAGCTGGAGGGAGACCCTCTGACTTGCCCCCTTCCCCTCTCCCCAGAGAGAAGAAGTATTCTTACCTCTCATTTCTGTCCCTGAGGAACCATTGGACCAAGCTGTCCACTTATTCCTGTGCTTGCTGATTTCCTGGACTTTGCAGACATAATGCCCTTGATCTGCTGGCTGGAGGGTCAAGACAGAGAGCGTGTAGAGTGTCCCACGCCGCTCCTCAAGGAGGCGCAGCCTCTGCCGGTAGGCACTGCGGCTGAAATTCCCGTAGTACTGCACCACCCGGAGCTTGGTCATCTTAACCATCAGGGCTTCCTGGGAGTCTGGTCGCGCGAAGAACCAGCGCACAGCCAGCAAGCTGTCCTTTCGCCTCTTCTGGGAGACGTGGCAGAGAAGAGTGGCATTTTCCCCCTCCAGGTAGTCAACCACGGGCCCCGGGGACACGGTGACATTGAGGGCTCCACAGACCTCTGCAGAGAAAAAAGGAAGGAAGAAAATGAGGAAGGCCACCGCCATTCCCCAGGTGAGCACACACAGCATCTTTTCTCAAGGAGTCAGAGTGATGTGCACCGCCAGAGAGGCGGGCCACCTCCACCCCTTCTATGCTCACTCTGCCTTTAAGAAGGAGCCCTCCTTGGGGCATGGAGTGAGTCTCTGTGGGCCCCCACGTCCTCAACCTATGAGATGATCCCCTGCAAGCGGGATGTCACTGATCACCTGGCCTAGATGCTTTTCTTATTTTTAGTTAGTTGCTGATATTTAAAATTCAGGAGATTTCACATAAAGATTTAAATTTGGGGAAGCTCTTAAAAATATCCAGCTTACATCAAATCCACCTTTCCTACCTGCTTCCACAAGGCCTGCTTCAATCAGTTTCATCACCTCCCTGAGCAGGCAATGCTGTGGCCCCCTTCCCTGTCTCAGCTATTTCAGGTGTAACCAAGGCAGATTTTCAGTTCTGGTCAGGCAAGTGTTAAACTAGTACCAGGGAGCTGGAGTGACAGAGATGCCTCGGTTTCTTACTCCATGTCTCTTAGGACCATGATCCACGATCTAACAGCTGAACTGCAAGAATAAAGACCCAATGAGCCCAGGAGCAGAGAGGGCTACCAGATTCACCCAACAACCCGAAATATGCTCCAGGAAACCAGGCCCAGGTCGAATTCTTGTCCTTTGGTCTCACCAGCCACAGTTCAACTCCAAGCTGACATTTGAGGGTGCCACCCCCTGTCCACTCAAGATCAGCCAACCCAGCCACCCTTGCCAAGGTCTTCTCCCAGTAGATACACCACACAGTGTCTGCAGGGATTACATATTGCAGCCGTGCAGCCCAGGAGCTCACGAGTGCAGCCTCCCCCTGGCAGGCAGAGTCCAGGAAGGACAGGATGCCCAGAGCCTCCTACTGTCCAAGCTGGGTTGTCTTCTCAGCAGGCCCCACATCATCATCCCTGCGCTGCCCAGCAGGTAACTCCAGGAAGCATCATGCCCTACTGCACAAGCAGGTGTCCCCAAGGTCATCCCAAACTACGAATGGTCCCCAAATACCACCTCCTGGTCACATGAGGGGACTTGAGGGCCTTGATGGCAGAGTCGCCCAAGATTTTGAACCCTGGTCAGTGCTATAGGTAAGCAAGGAGGAAGGATGAAAAAGAGAGTAAAGATTTGGACCTTCCACTGTGAAGAGGCTGTGAGTCAACAAGGTGAGGCCCTGTGTGTGCTGGGGGTGACAGGGAGAGTTTAACACAAACAGTATCCTTCATTGTAAAAATTCAGGCAATAGGCTCCTCCTTACATATGGTTTCCACATAGTTTCCACTATTCATTTAATAAACTGAACATCTCAAGAGATATCACTTGAGAGTCAATTTTCTTTTGTTTCTCAGCTCTTAAAAGCCAGGCCACCAGGACACTCCAGGATATTCCAAGATCCTTAACTTAATCATATCCATAAAGTGCCTTTTAAGCTGCATTCACAGTTCCAGGGATCAGGATGCAGACATCTTTGGGGGTCATTATTCGGCTAGCAGCACTGTAATAGTCTTTTGTTACCATTAAAAAAAAATAGATGAAAGTGAATTCAGAAGGAAAAGATGGATGCTTGGCTGGACTCAGCTCATTGTGAACAAGAATGAGGTCTTCTATGTTTACAGTGGCAAAGCCAAAGCCACCCAGGGAGACACTCGGGAATGCAGATCAACAGGTACCCAAGGAAGGCACACGCCCCCTAGTAACAATCTCACTATCTACACAAGTCACTCACACAGGACAAAAGAGGGACTGCCCTCACCGTTTCCCTGCAGCTCACCCACCAGCCCACACACCACGTTATATTAGACCAAAAGCATTTTCCCCAAAGTCCACTCAGGCCCCATGCTGGGAGCTCCCTGAAGAGAACAGAAATGCCAGGCTGACCCCACTTCAACAGCTGCCCAAGCGGAGAGCAGCAGAGATGAAGCAGCTGGCTTCCAGAACTGAAGTCCCGCTCTGCCCGCCCCCATGGTCTCCCCACTGGAGGCAAAGAGAGCTGGGGAAAGCAGGAAATTGAAACAACGTGGATGGGATGAGAGCACAGCCGGGACCCCACACCCTCGTCTCCTCCTATTAACGCTGCATGAAGGCGGGATTATTTATAGTGACTGAAACCAGGAGAACACGCCAAGGGCTCTGGTCCTCATGGGAGGCCAGATTCCATCCCGGAGGCAAACTAGTAACTCTTCCACTTCTGCAGCTCAGGCCGAGTCAGCGGCTCCCAGGAAAGGGAGCAAACTGCACCATCTTTCCCAGTTAAAGATGGAAATGCCTCTCTGCCTTCAGTTAGCCCCTCTCTTACAAATGGCCCAAACATGTCACTCCCACTGAAGTGCAAAGACCCCTGCTATGGGCTGAACAGTGTCCCCCACAAATTCCTATATTGAAGCCCTAATCCCCAGGAACTCCAAATGGGACTGTATTGGGGAGAGAATCTTTAGGGAGATGACTAAGTTAAAATGAGACCTAATCCCCAGGAACTCCGAATGGGACTGTATTGGAGAGAGAACCTTTAGTGAGATGACTAAGTTAAAATGAGGCCCTTAGGGAGGACCCCGATCCAACATGTTGTCATTGTTTAGTCACTAAGTCGTGTCTAACTCTTTTGCGAGCCCATGGACTGTAACCCACCAGGTTCCTCTGTCCATGGGATTTCCCAGGCAAGAATACTGGAGTGGGTTGCCATTTCCTTTTCCAATCCAACATGACTGGTGTCCTTATAAGAAGAGATTAGGGAGCAGACACAGAGGAAAGATCATGTAAACACACAAGGAGAAGAGGCCGACTACAGGCCAAGGAGAGAGGCCTCAGAAGGCAGCAGCGCTGCAGACTTCTGGCCTCCGGAGCTATGAGAAACTAAACTCTTGTTGTTGAAGCCCCCAGTCTGTGGCACTTTGTGATGGCGGCCCCAGGGAAGCAATACAACCTTCCTCTCAGGAAGGCTCACTTCAGCCCTAGTCTTATCACCAGCCCAGATATTTACCCCTACTTTCAACACGAGAGTATAGGGGTGTGACTGAAACGATCATGCCCACAGGCTCCTCGGGGCATTGAGCTTTGTTAAAACACACAGGCTCTCAGGCTGTGTGGTTCCCCACACATGCAGTGACCTTTCTCAGAAAGCCACTGCCCCAGGTAATGCCCTCCCCTCTACACTGGAAATGACTACCTCAAACCCAAGGAACCCAACTCAGCCCAAAGGCAGTTGTGAGAAGTGGCATTGCTTGAGGGAGGGAGAAAACGCAGGTAGAGGACCCAGTGCCTTGCAGACGGTTGCTTAGCTGGATGTTTAAATACTAGAGGAGAGCATCACCCAGCTTCTGCCCATGGCAATTATCAGGCCCCATATGGCTCAACAGAGAAACTGCAGAGTGGCCAAGAGTTATGCAGTAGAGACAGGCTGACCAGAGTGTGGTGCTAGGGAGGGGTCCAAGCCTTTCCCCTCTGGGTCTCAGTCTGAACAGAGCATCCACACCCTGCAGGGCAGAGGGGCAAAGCAGGCAACATGGACCAAGCCAGCTAGCAGACAGGAGAGGCAGGTGTCACTAGACCCTCTGACACCACACAAGGTAAGGGAGTAGCCCAGGGCCGGGCAGAGTTTCCCCTCTCCGGGCAGAGGAGGAAGTACTGAAGTCACTCTGTGCTGGAGAACTAAATTTATTGCTTTCTGGGTGCACTGCAGGGACGTGAGCTGGGAGTTGGCCCCCCAGCCCCACCCCCACCCCGGCCACCTCCACATTCAGTGCTCCGCTTCCTCCAGCTTACACCGCAGCTTATGCTTTGTTCCCTTAATCACTTGACAAATAGTTGCTGAGAACAGCCATGTGCCGAGCACTGTGAGAAGAGGCATCCCTAACCTCAAGGAGCTGAGAGTCCAGTGGACAAGGCACTGGTCATCAGGTAAAAAGACACAGGAGAACTTCAGAGAAAAGATGCAGGGCTTACAAAACTGAGAGTGAGATTCTGATCTCCGTGTGTCAGGGAGGAAAGAAACCCTGGAGAGGTGAGGGTGAGTTGAAGGCTGAGGGGGAGCTCATGACACAAATTCAGGGCAGCAGCGAGGCAATGATCTTCGTGGAAGATGGTTCTACCTGTGCAAAGGCCCTGAGACAGGAGGAACCTGGTGCAGGCTGGAAATGGGAAGATGAGTATCCTCCAGTGAACTGCACCACACCATTGCCCAGGCAGCCACCTAGGTCTGCAGACAGACCTCAGGAGGGGCCACTGCACCCCAGCCAGGGCCCCCAAGACCAGTTCTTAAAGGAGGAATATGACAACATGGGCAAGAAACAGACTGACCCAAAACAGACGGTCGGGCTTCCTGTTGCAGAGAACCTTACTTCTTCAACAAGCACATGTGCCATGACCTGGTAGGCAGGTATGCCCTCCACTCATGGGCTGGGTGACAGGATGCTCAAGGCCCAGGGCCTTGCCCGTGGTGTGGCAGGACTGGGCAAAGAGCCAGGGGTTGGGATCCAACAAAGCCGGGCTGGAAACCTGGTTCTACTAGGAGTGAGGTCCTCAGGGCCTCAGTTTCCTCATCTCAAAAGCAGGAAGATGATGCCTTGCATGGTGAGTATAAGGCTCCAACAAGAAAGCACCTTTAGGGACTTCCCTGGTGGCCCAGTGGCTAAGACTCTGCACTCCCGATGCAGGGGGACTGGGTTCAATCCCTGGTCAGGGAATCAGATCCCACACGCAGCAACTAAGAGTTCATATGCCACAACTAAGACCTGGCACAAACAAATATTTTTTTAAAATAGATAAAAATGCTACTTTAAAAAAGCACCTTTAAAATACTGATAAATGTTTGCATGCTCTGAGAACAGAGCAGGTGGAAATAACAGAAAGTGACACACACAGCGATCTATAAGAAGAAGGCTGGGCTTCTCGCAGGCATGATCAGCAGTCATGCAGGGCCTTAAGCTTGGAGGGTCTCCATTTGATTTAATCTCTGCTTTTTTTATCTAATCTCTGCTTTTAAAAGCCTAAAAAGTTTAAAATGAAGGACCCTGCATTTCCGTTTTGCACTGAATCCCACAAATTACATAGCTGGTTCCCCCTGTAAATAAATGTTAAGTTCCTGTGGATAAGATTTATGGGGTCTAATCCTCTTGTTCCCATTTGGATAATGTTATGAAAAGAACTAAAGCTCAGAAAACAGCCTAAAAGGACTTCAGTATAGCCAAATAGTACACAACCTATTCATTTAGTACTCAACCATCTTCTCTCCTTTACCCCACTTACCTCCTCCCCACACTTAATATGAAGTGAGAAATAGCAGCTTCCAGGTACAGGGGAGTACAGAACTTCTAACAGAAACAGAGTACCTGCCTCGCCTGGGACACAGACGTGGCAAGGCCAGGGTCCCTCTGTTCCAACTTGGCTAGCTAAGTGCTAATGGCTCTGTGCCCCACACTTCTCTGTCTAGAAGAAACTTCCTCTCTCCTTTCAGGAAGCCAGGAGCCTCTGCATTGATAAGGAATGCAAATTATGTGTACCAGTTGGCAGTCATCTCACTCTTACTAAAAGGATAGTCTGAATTTGTGACAAATAAATCTCTGAAAGAAATATAACTGTATTACTTTAAAACTCATAGCACTAGAAGCCAGTGTTTACCGAGTACCAAGCAGAGATCCAGCCTACAGGGTAATGCCTTCATATTAAGGTGGTCACCTTAAAATAGCTCTCATCCAGGATGAACACAAGGCCCTGACCAATGATGAACACTAACATTTACTGGATGTGAACTTTAGATCAAGTACTGTTCTAAGCACTTTAGTTGTGTTTTTTTAATTTATCCTCATAGTATGTTTACCCCCATTTTACAGACAAGAGGATTAAGGCCCAGAGAAGCTAAGCCACTTGTTCAAGCTCACACAGAACATGACAGAGCTGGAATTAGCAACAAGGCCATCTGGCATCAGAGACAGTTCTCAACCACCAATCTGGACTACAGGATAGCTCTGAGTAAATATTCTGCCCCTTCAGTTTGCTATAAAATGACAGGTTGGACCAGGTAACCCCTAAGGCCCCACTTTTCCCCAAAAGGGAGATGTAGAAAAGTACAGCAGTTAAGAGCCCAGACTTGGGTATAAAGTGGATCTGCCAGGCCTTCTCTTGAGGTGTCGCAACCAGGGGCTGTGGATGAAAAGCTTAAAAGAAGGACTGGCATCCTGAGTGCAGCACAAGCAGAAGCTGCCATCATCACGCAGCCTTGGGCACAGCCAGGGCTGACTAAAGGTTCTCGGATTCCAGAGGACTTCCTTGGCAGTCTGGCAGTTAAAAGATTCTGCACTTCCAATGTAGAGGGCGTGGGTTTGATCCCTGGTCGGGGAACTAAAATCCCACATGCCGCACAACATGGCCAAATAAATAAAGGTTCCCTAATTCCAGTTCTCAAAGCTCCTGAGGTTTCCTGGAAAAAGCCCCTCTCTGGGGACACCATTGCTGACAGCACCTGAGACTAGGAAATCGGTCGTGGAGCCCAGGGAACAAATACCCTTGTGCCCCCCTCTTGCATCTTTCTGGCTGCTGGCCACTAGAACTGCCCTGGCCCAACTATCTCAGTCGAACCTCCAGTAACTGTGAGCCAAGACAGCAACAACTGTGAAGAACATTTCCCACAGGGCCAATTTCAAGTTCACTGGAAACCCCACTGCACTGGTAGCCAGGGGACAAGGGGTAAATTTCTTCCCACTGGGAACCAAGTCCCTCCCCCAGCAGAATCGATCTATGCTGGCTCAAATGCTGGGCCACCCACCCAAATGCTGGGAAATTACTTAACTCTGTTCATCAGCCCCCTTACTTAAAAAACACTGGCAACACAGCCTAGCCAGTAACAGCGGTCTAGACCCAGGATTCTTGCGTTCAAATCCCAGCTAAACCAGGTATAAACCTTGTGTCTTAAAGCAGGCCAACTCATGGAACTGGCCGGTTTCCTCATCTATAAAATAAGGGATAATAATAATAGCATTTCCCTCAGAGACAAGTTTAACTGAATTAATGTTTGCAAAGCACTTGGATATATATTTACTCTTATCATTATTACTTTGAAGCACTGTGTGATTAAAGGAGATACCTGTAACACCCAACGGGCACCCAGGAAATGTGAGTGCCATCAATATATTTATTATTAGTATTATTCTAGCCAACACTGCCCTTTCAGGCTTGGGCAATAAAGAAAAGTCTTCAGCGCCTTAGAAGTGGGAGCAGAAACCCCAAATGAAAGCCAGTAGAGCCGGTAGAGGCTGCCCCGAAAGTCGGGTGCTCAGGAAAGGGGTAAACGGCCCGGCTTCATCCAGCCGAGGATCCCCTAGCTCCCCAGGCCGGGTCATCGCAAAATGCCCGCGATCAAGTCCCCAGACCCCACCGCCGGCGGCAGATGCGGCTCCTTCGGACCGGTCCTCCAAAGAACTCTCCGAAGAGAGTTAAAGGGAAGTTGCTGCCCACACTAACCTGCCAACAGCTGTTGGCGCTGACTGTTGCGAAGAAAACAGAAAACAAACCAAAACTAGGACTCGCAAAGTCCTGCTCGCATCTTCCACTTGGAGGCCTGGCCCCTGGAAGAGAACTGGGCTGCGGAAGGTCCGGCGGAGCGCTGGGGTCCCAGCCGAGCGGGAAGGGAGGAAGGGATGCCGCATCCCCGACCCTCGAGAGGCTCTGCTGGGCTCCGCCGCCTGGACCGACAGACCCCCGCTCGCGGGCGCCGACGGAGACCGGGAGGGGGCGGCCCGGAGGCGTCAGGGCCTCCCGGCCAGGCCCGAGTCCCAAGTCCCCAGCCCCAGCCTCCCCGGGACCCACCACCCGAGCCCCACCCCAGGGTCCCCGAGCCACCCGGTCCCGCCGCGCTTACCCGGGGCCGGAGCCCGCGCCAGCAGCACGGCCACCGCCAGCGCCAGGAGCCGCATCTCCCCGCCGCGCCCGGCGCTGTGACGCGGGAGCAGCGCCACCGCCTGCCCGCCACCCGCCCCCCACTCCTCCCCCGACCCCGCCGCCGCGCAGCCCGCCCCGCGCCCGCCCCCCACCTGGCTCCGGCTCCCGCCCCCGCCCCTCCGGCCGCCTGCCCCCACGCCCGGCCAGGGCTTCTGGGCTGAGGGCAAGGGCGAGGCCGCCGCCAGCGATCCTCTAACAAAGCCTGCAGGCGGCTCATTTCACCACTCCCATTTCACAGATGTGAACAGTGAGGTTCTGGGAGGCAATGAGTCGGGCACGGGGCACACGTAGCTGCAATGATATTGGAAGTCAGTTTGCATCACAGGCCAGTTATTGCTACGGGGACGGTGTCTGGGAGCTTGGGTGAAAGATGGGGGGCAACTACCAAATGCGGGAATTTCTTGGACCTAAGGCTAACCTGTTGCCCAACGAACCTCCTGCAGTCTCTACACAGAGACCTTTGGGAGCCAAGGAGCAGCTGAATTCGAATGAGGGTGGGGGGATGTCATGCATGGGGATGCTTGGAAAATTGAGAAGGTTCATACACATAAGTTCAGAGTGTGCGGGCTCTATAAACTGTGATGACCACTTAGGGTGCCCCCAGCCACAGACATTGGCTAGATACTCTGCAGCATGTCACTAAATCCTGCCACTGTGAGACCCTGGGACAGCTCTTCAACCTCCATGTGCCTCAGTTTCCTCCATCTGTACAATGAGAAAATGGGCATGTCCCCCACTGGGTGCTTAAGAAGATCAAGTAAGACAGTTCCAGTTAAGGTGCTGTATGTGTACCTGGCCCCAGACCTGTGAATGTCACCTGTCTTTACTATTATTGCTGCAGATAAGGAAGCAGAGGCAGGGAGATGAAAGGGCTGTTACTGGTCACACAGCCAGGATGTGGTGAGAAGGCCATTCAGCCCATCTCACCCTGAGTCAGTGCCTGATCTCTTCCCCATGCTTCTAAATTTGGGGCCAGAGCCTGACTGATGTGTTAGTCCAGCACTTCTGGAGCAAAGAAAATGTGTGTTAGATATGTTTTGCATGTGTCTGTCAAAGGAGGGCTCTGTGAGGTTCCAGAAAAGGTAGACCCTAATTTGGAGTGGGGTCCCTGAAGGAAGAAGAGAACATGGCCCCCGTCTCCTTCCCTCTAAGAGCAGCGAATGAGGGTGGGGGAGGCATGGGACAGAGGTGGCAGTGCCCACTGGCTGTTTTTAGCCCATGTCATGTCCCAGAGGACAAGTCCACCCTGCAGCCCCGGCCAGTAGGGGCACAGTACTTGTGATGTCTCCAAACGCCAGGTATTCCCTAGGGTCCTAGGGCCAAGAATCCACAGGACTCTTGTAGCTGAGGACCCTCACAAGGAGCAGGGCTCTGCAGGGACTGGGCTGACCATCCAGGCAGCCTGACTGGAGGGAGCAGCCGCACCTCTTCTCACCAGGAGGTGACAGAACTGAGGAGTCCATGGGGAACTGGCTGCAAGGTTCCTGAGTCTGATGCCAAGGACAGGAAGTGAGGGCAAGAACTAGTGTCAAACGGGACCCTACAACCCAGGAATACAGACATTTCTGGGAGACTTCCAGATCAGAGCTTGGAAACCACTTTGCATGTAAGAGCAACTAAACCTCACACCCCACCCCTGTGAGGTTCCAGGCTCCATTTTATAGGTTAGTAAGCTTAGGCTCAAAGAGGTCTCCTATCCAAGGCTCTTGGGCCACAGTGTCTGGATGGAGAACTTGGATTCTGACTGTGGAGGACAGTGCTTGGTGAGACAGGGGAAAGGAAGCCAGAGGAGGAATGCTGATTCTGAACGCTGACCAGCATCCCACCCTGCGTACCACTTGTGGGTCCTTGGGCAACATAACCTCTCTGAACCTCATTGTCCGGATGATAGTGACATATGTAAAATGGCATGTCGGCATGAGTACACGTGGGCAGGAAGCTAAGGAAGCGGCAGGACTGTGTGACCTCCCACCTCAACCTTTGTGCTTGCGATTCACTCCCCGTGGGTGGAAAGTAGAAGGAGCCCTTCACACAGGTGGGACACACTCAGGGGAGCCAATTATCGCTTTAGTATCATTTCTAAATATCTTTCCCTGCAGAAGTGAGCAGATATTCAATCCAGAATCAGACTTAAGGGCCCACCCTTTGCCTCGCTTTCTCTTTGCCAAAATTGATGTTGTGCTGGACATTTAGGGGCTTAAAAGTGCTTTTCTTATAGTTCTGTGACACCTAACAATATTCTCTTTTCAGCTATGTGCTCTCCCAGTCCTTTTCAGCTTCTGAAATAATCTACCAGACTATCTCGACCTTTGCTGCATGACATAGGAACAGGGAAACACACCCAGTCTCCAGGGCAGACACCATCAATGACCCAGATGAGATTCAGGATTTCAGTTATTCTGGATACAATAGCAAAGGCCTTCCCGATACTTCCCTTCACCTTGCTGCTGCTAAGTCACTTCAGTCGTGTCCGACTCTGTGTGACCCCATAGACAGCAGCCCACCAGGCTCCCCTGTCCCTGGGACTCTCCAGGCAAGAATACTGGAGTGGGTTGCCATTTCCTTCTCCAATGCATGAAAGTGAAAAATGAAAGTGAAGTCGCTCAGTCTTGTCCGACTCTTAGCGACCACATGGACTGCAGCCTACCAGGCTCCTCCGTCCATGGGATTTTCCAGGCAAGAGTACTGGAGTGGGGTGCCATGCTGCCTGCTAACTCACTCACAACCTTAAGACAATTTGAAAACCCTCCACCAACTTACTTGTCCAACTCCTGGCTCCATCAGGTCTGACTGTGTTCTGAATTAGAAGAATAATGCAATCCAATTATTTTTAAAAGTTATCTCTTCTAAAAATCCCTCTGTCTGGGGTTTCTGGATGAGTATACAGACTGTTCTGAAGTTGATCCAGGTCCCTGTGGACTCTAAGCTATACAGAGGCCCTACTCAACTAATCCTGAATCTATACCAGTCACTACTGAAAGAATCTTAGAAATC
Source organism: Cervus canadensis (assembly GCF_019320065.1). NCBI lineage: Eukaryota > Metazoa > Chordata > Mammalia > Artiodactyla > Cervidae > Cervus > Cervus canadensis. The sequence goes on along the minus strand of NC_057393.1, from coordinate 56,867,030 downwards.
CAAGTGCCCTTAAAATAAATTACGTGGCAGGCTACGAAGTGGAGGTCTCCTTTTCTTCTTCCATTATTCAGTTGTCTGCTAAAACCTGGTCTGAGATGAAGGAGGATGGCATGGTTTTATAATCAGTTTGACTTTGTGTATAGCAAGTATATTCTTAAACTAAAAGCATCAAGAGAAAGTAAACACCCCCATCTAAGATGCTCAGCGGATTTCTGTGTTGCTTTTTCACTCTGGATTTACACAAGTAATTTTTAAGATCTCCTCCTTCTTGCTGTTCACAGGCATTTTGGAGCCAAAAGCACTTAGTTGCATGCTTGAATAATCACCAATAGGGAGTGAACAAAGAGTAGACTTTGGACAAAAGAGGTTTCAGCTGTGACTGATGAGAGAGAGGATAGGAAAGAAGAGATCGTGGTTACAGAGGATGCATCTGTCCAATCAGAAGAAGAAGTCATGAGCCAGCAATGGTGGAATTTGGACAGAAATTACAGCAGCTTTCCCCTGCACAAACAGAGAAGGGGTGGGAAATGCACTGGTTTTTCCCTAAAGGTAAGGAGATGTGAAGCTATAAGGCTGACAGTACATCTAGATAGAAAGAGCTTCTCCAAACCAAGCTGTAAAATATAAATTCAGGTCATTCCTTGACCTTAGCAGTGATTGTTAGTTTGATTGTCAGGCTCTGCAGTCTGGTTGGATGCAGGAAGAAAAAAAAAAAAATGACCCCTAGGTTCTAGAACTGGAGAAGGAAATGGCAACCCACTCCAGTCTTCTTGCCTAGAGTATCCTGTGGACAGAGGAACCTGGTGGGCTGCTGTCCACAGGGTCACACAGAGTTGGACATGACTGAAGCGACTTAGCATGCATGCATGCACTGGAGAAGGAAATGGCAACCCACTCCAGTATTCTTGCCTGGAGAATCCCAGGGACAGAGGAGCCTGCTGTGCTGTCGTCTATGGGGTCACACAGAGTTGGACACAACTGAAGCAACTTAGCAGCAGAAGCAGCAGATTCTAGAAGGCTTCAGATAGAAGGAATTGGAATGAAGGCAGGTTTAGGAACTGGACAGGTCATCTGTATCACTGATCACAACAGGGGCCATGCCTGCGTCCTCTTTCTCGTCTTGCTGGAAACCTCGACAGTGAAAGCAGCCCTTGAACTGAACCTTCTAGTATCCTGGGAGAGTTCCACCAGCAGAGGGTAAGGGACTGTTCCAGAGGAGGGAACAGATTGCCAAAGCACAGTGACTGAAGGTCACAGGAGGGACATCAGCACTTCTGCTGCAAGGGACATGGGTTCAATCTGTGGTCAAGGAACTGAGATCCCACATGTTACCGGCCAAAGATATTAAAAGTAATAATAACAGATTAAAAGACACAGACATTTCAAGTCTTGCAGGTGGCTCCTGAGAGCTTAATAGACCAGTTGCACCTGGGGAGTGAGATGTGGACGGAGGTACAGGCAGGAACAAAGCCCTAGAGGCCACTGAATGCCAGATCCAGGAGTTTGTACTTCATCCCAACGATGGTGGGTGACGTCAGTGAAGGAGGGGAGTTGTCACAAGGGTCCTCCAGGCATCACAGAGAGGGCTCCACTAGGTTTGGAAGCAGAGACTTCATTGAGTCTAATATCCTCAGTATTACTGACAGTAATCCAAGGGAAATGTGGAATTTTAGAGTCTGTGACTCACAACAAGGGTACAGAAAAAGGAAAGACAATTGACTCAACCTCAAGCCAATACGAGATGCCTTGGAAACCAATGTCATTGTCCAGGATCTGAGACAAGAGAAGGACTGAGTGCTGAGCTCTAGAAAGCACAGTCTTGCATGGTGCCCAGTGCATGGTGGGCCATCAGTAAACATCTCAGGGGTGCGTGGGTGCATTAGTAAATGGAGAAAGGAAGCTGTTTCTCGGGCTCCCATAACAAAATGCCACAAGCTGAGGGACCTAAAGCACAGAAATAAATTGTTCTAACCGTTCTGGAAGCTAAAAACCTGAGATCAAGGTCTCAGCATGTTTGGTTTCTTCTGGAGCTTCTCTCTTCGGCTTGTGTGTGGGCATGTTCCCCCTGTGTCTTCACCTGCTCTTTCTCCCCTGTGTGTCTGGGTCCTAATCTTCTCTTCTTATAAGGGCACCAGTTATGTGGGATTAGGGCTCAGCCTAATGACCTTATTTTAATTTAACTACTTCCTTAAAGGGCCCATTTCCAAAACAGTCACTTTCTGTGATGCCAAGGTTTAGGACGTCAGCAGGTGAATTCTGGGAAAGATTCAGTTCAACCCATAATAGTAGGAAAGAAGGGAGGAGGAGGGAAGAAGAAGGCAGACAATGAGGGAGCAGATAAAGGAAGCTAAGAAATAGAGATGGGGGTAGGGAGCCAGGAGACTGGAGACTCAGTCACCAAGGTCAGCTAGCAAGGAGAAGGATGGCTAATCCCAAAACAAAAGTAACAAAAGAACCAAGAAAATCCCTCACCCTAACCTGGGATTGAAAAACGAAGAGTCTAGCAGAAGATACTTCTTTCCTCTCACACACTCAGATGTCCGTGAATAGCAGCCTTTTTTATTGGTGTTCAATCGCTTACAATACTATGTTAGTTTCTACTGTCCAGCAAAGTGAGTCAGCAATATGTATACATATATCCCCTCTTTGTCACCACAGAGCATAGAGTGGAATTCTCTGTGCTAAAGAGTAGGCTTTCATTAATTTTCTGTTTTATACATGTGTATGTGTGTGAAGTTGCTCAGTCATGTCTGACTCTTTGCGACCCCATGGACTGGAGCCTACCAGGCTCCTCTGTCCCTGGGATTTTCCAGGCAAGGGTACTGGAGTGGGTTGCCATCTCCTTCTCCAGGGAATCTTCCTGACCCAGGGATCGAACCCCGGTCTCCTGCGTTGTAGGCAGACGCTTTACCATCTGAGCCACCAGGGAAATCTATATATATGGGCTTCCCTGGTGGCCCAGATGGTAAAAGAATCTGCCTGCCAATGCAAGAGGCCTGGGTTCAATCCTTGGTTTGGGAAGATCCCCCGGAAGAGGAAATGCTGTATATATGTCATTCCTAATCTGCCAGTTCATCTCACTTTACTTTTCCCCACTTGGTGTCCAGACATTTGTTCTAAATAGCAGCCATTCTTGGACCACAGCAATCCAGAGCTAGGAGCCGCTTTCATACCGGCACCCACCCGCTTCAGTGCTCCATCAGCTCCCCCTGATGAACCCATCCTGGTCCCCTTGCTCCACCTTCACTGTGTGCTGTGGGTACTTTTTACTTTGTGTTTAATCAAACACTGAGGATCAGTGCTCAAGGCTGGCAGAGCCTGTCCTTAGAGAAACAGCCTTCAATGGGCAGCGTGGACCCCCCTAGGGATTTTTGGAAATGTGTGGAACAGTTTTGATTGTCACAATGATTTGAGGGGTGGATGAGCAACTAACATGCAGAGACCCTGATGTGAATGCCCTAGATTGCAGTGGGCAGTCCTGCAAGGGAAATAACAGTGCACACAAAATGCCAATCATGCCCACGTTAGAAACAAGAGAGAGTGATGGGAGGTCACTGACTCAGGCAAGCGCAGACTTCTGGAGTTTGTAGGAAGAGTGTGCACAGGATTCAGAGTCATGTCCAAGTTCAAACTGGCTGTTGATTGTCTTCCATCAGCTACAGGTCAGTATGCTGCTCTCGGACTAGGCATCTCCAAGCCGAGTCTCTCACTGCCAGTCTGGCTTTTCTCTGCTTCTGCAGAGGAGTGCTGAGTCCAGCTCTCAGCACCACTGGCCCAGGAAATTCAGAGACAGGACTGCTCAGCTGCCTCCTGAACACTGGCCCAAATAGAGCCAGGGCTGGTCAAAAGGGAAGCCTGGCTGATAGCTCAGCCTCCATCACAGCCAGGCCGGGTTGCTCCTCCCAGCCTTCCTTTCCAGATGAGAACAAGATGTAGGAAGCTAGTGCTTTGTGCAGTATCCAGAGTAACCTCTTTTTGAGTGAGAAAACGTCCCACTTACTCCCCCAAGGGCACACACACACGTACCGCACTCCGCACACGGATGGATGAGAGATGAGACGTCTTCAGGGTATGTTTCCCTCTTCCCAGTACCCACCCACCCCTCCACAGGTGAGTTTTGAGATCTGGTCCTAACTCTTCTCCGTGGTCACGCCCTAACTCCATTTCCATTCCCTCAGGGGCTTCCTCTATAGCTAACTGATGAATTAATTCATGTAAGAGACTTAAATTAGTATGTGAGCTTTCCAAGGATATTATTATTAAAATAGAGAAAGACAAGTCTTAATCAGTGAATCTGATGATGAAATTGCTGAACCATTAATTGCCTGAAGAGAAGATTGTGGGGACAAAGGAGCCAGTGCTCTAGAGGACAAAACAAACCTTTTACCTCTTTATAATGATAGCCTTTGTTCTAGAAGTTCAGAGTCCCAGTCTTATCTCAGTTTGGGATATCTGGACTAATTGCCTCGTCAGGGAGGTGCTGGGTTTCTATCCTCTTAATACTCTGCTTGAAGAGGTAACTACCTCTTCCAGGAAGCCTTCCAAGCCCTGAAGACTGAGTTAGTTCCCCTCTTCAGAGCTCCCACACTTTGCTATACAAACCTCGACACACAGCATCGTAAATGTGCCTACTGGACTCTCTGATCCCCAAGACCAGACACTGGCCATCAATCATCTCTGTGTCCTTCCTGCTTGAGCCCAGGCCCTGGCTGTGGAGGAAGCAGTGGGTGAGTGTCTGTGGAATAAATGAGGAGTATTCCACATGAGTGCTCCTTGGTTTCATTTCTCAATCAGGGTTCCAGGGCTCCTCCTGCTCCCTAATGGAATTCTTAGAACATTAGGACAAAAATTCAAAGCACATGGGTTTTCTGCTTATACACTTTATAAACATTTTGTGGCACGTGATTTCTGTGCCCTTGTTTGCATGTAGGTTGGCAACCGGTGTGACCTTAGATGATACAGCTTTACATACTGTCCACACTGGGAGATTGTGTCATCTTACTATGCTGCAGTTAGGACCCATCAGCCCCAGAAAAATCCGCCTTGCATTCAATCCCATACTCACTTAGGAGGCAACTTGGTTTTGCAAGCACCAAGCTCAACAGTGACATAAAACTAATGTTGTCAATTTGAGTTTCATTGCTGATGTTATTGCTTTGTATTTAATGTATAAATTTGTTTTTATTTTAGAGTATCAAGGAACCATAAACTAGAATATTTGTTATTTAAGTCGTTGTGTAAGCAGCAAAAAAATACGTCAATGTGGGCCCGGTAAGAATGTTCTTGGTCTTTGAAAGAATAGTATTCAAGTTTGCAAAAATAGTGCTGTCAATAATTTTCTCTCTCTCCTCCTCAGATGATGGTAACTGGCACAGCAGTTCCTGGGTGTGCTCTGGGAGGGGCTGCAGGAAGTCCAGCAACAAAGCATCAGTAAGCCCCAACAAACCCATTAGAGCATCATTCATGGACCTTCTTTCTAGGTCCTTGTGCTCCACCCCAGCCAGGGCAGAGAGGCACATATCGTGTGCACACATACATACACACCCCATCACACTCATCCATACCCACGCGCACACACATGTGTGTACACACACATGCTCTTTTCACCATGGCATTTTCATGAACTGCTTGTTCCATCTTCCCAACAGCTCAGCATGTCCTGGTCCTCATCAGCCCTGACCCAGCTCATTTCTAGGTGGGGCTTTCCAGTCTGTCTCCCTGAAAGGGGGAGTAGTAGAGGCTTAGAATAGAAAGGAAGGGAACATACTGTATTCTCTTAACCAACTCCAGGCCACCACATACTCACATGCCAGAATCCCTCCAACCCCAGCCCAAAGCACTCTGCATGCTCAGGACCAGTAAGCCACTCTGTATTTGCCAAAAGTCAACCTCTTGATTTCAAATGCCTTTATGCCATTCTGGGTATATAAATCAACAAGTACTGATTGAGTGCTCACTGTGTGCTCACTCTCCTGAGGACCTGGGACCCAGAAGACTCCCCACCAGAAACACGGACCTCTATGACGGGCTCTGGCCCTTGTTCTTCAGCATCTGTAGTCATTTGTCAGGGCTGCCTTGACAAGACAGTCAGACCGGGGGGTCTGGACAGCAGACATGTATCATCTCCCAGTTTTGGAGGACAAGTTCAAGATCAAGGCATCTGCAGGGTTATGTCTTCTGAAGCCTGCCTCATTGGCTTGCAGATGGTTGTCTTCTCTCTGTGTCTTCATGTGGTCTTTCTTCTGGAATACCTGTGTCCTAATCTTTTATAAAGACATAGGTCACAATGGATTAGGTCCATTAGGTGCTAATAATGACCTCATTTTACTTACTCCTTTAAAGGTCTTATCTCCAAGTAAGATCACATTCTGAGGTTCTAGAGGTTAGGACTTTGACATTGAAATTTGGGAGCAAAGGACACAATTCAACCCATGACAGCATCCATAACTGAACACCTCAGAGACTCCCATGGAAAGGTCAGTCAGGATTCCACCATCTGCAATGGACCGTCATCCTCTCCCACCAGCCTCATACCTGGACCACCTTGGTGATGTCACATTCCCCTGTCAATGCATCCTTCTTAGCATCTGCCATCTCTCTCTTCCTCCTTCTCTCCCCATTCTCCAGCTTCCTCATTTTTCCTTCTTCCTGCTGCAATGCCTTCCCCTTCTTTCCCTGCAGAGCCCCACTTTGATGATCTTCTTCTCTTCCCAGTTTCACTTTCTTTCAACCTTTCTCTCCGTTGACCTCCCACCAGTTTTCTCGCAAGATCTCCGTCTCTCACTCACAGCTGTCAACCTTGATCAGAAATGACGACACACCACAAAAAGAACTTTGCAGTTTAACTCTTGTGAGTTGGCTGCGTTCTCCTCGTTCATTATAATGTGCTCTTAAAATCAAAGCTAATTTAATTCAGAAGAGCCAAAGTTTAAGATGTCAAGAGCTGGGCTTTTGAAAGTGTGGTCTGTAGACCACAAATGTGGAGGCTGAAGGACCCTTGTGTCACTTCTAACCTCAGGTAATGTTTGATTAAATGTTTTATTGCCTTTTTATTATAAAATCCATACTTCCTCAAATAGAAAACAAAGAATAATGCATGTTACAGGAAAACTAAAACTTACCGGCAATAATCAACTGGAAATAATCACTGATATTTCATTGCACCTGCAGTATTTCCATGAATTTCTATTTATCTAGTAAATGGACAATTTTCCATGTTATTTCCTAATTAGTTGCATTTAATACAAACAAAATTTTTGATATCCATTTTGTCTCAATCTTTCAATTACCTCTTTTTTTAAATTTATTTGAGCTTCCAAGGTAAATATATTCTTTTTCTAAAAAAAGAACAGAATTTTCTATTATATATAACATTTTTGTTTCATGTTTTATTGAATTGATTGTAACTTTCAGAACAATGTTAAATAAAAATTGTGATAAATTACATATTCTAACTGATTTCATGATCCAATGGATGTTGGCAATTTGTTCTCTGGTTCCCCTGCCTTTTCTAAACCCAGTTTGAACATTTGGAAGTTCACGGTTCATGTACTGTTGAAGCCTGGCTTGGAGAATTTTGAGCATTACTTTACTAGCATGTGAGATGAATGCAATTGTGCAGTAGTGTGAACATTCTTTGGCATTGCCTTTCTTTGGGATGGGAATGAAAACTGACCTTTTCTAGTCTTCTGGACATTGCTGAGTTTTCCAAATTTGCTGGCATATTGAGTGCAGCACTTTCACAGCATCATCTTTTAGGATTTGAAATAGCTCAACTGGAATTCCATCACCTTCACTAGCTTTGTTCATAGTAATGCTTCCTAAGGCCCTCTTAAATTCATATATCAGGATGTCTGGCTCTAGGTGAGTGATCACACCATCGTTGGTTATCTGGGCCATGAAGATTTTTTTTGTATAGTTCTTTGTATTCTTGCTTCCTCTTTGTATTATCTTCTGCTTCTATTAGGTCCATACCGTTTCTATCCTTTATTGAGCCCATCTTTGCATGAAATGTTCCCTTGGTATCTCTAATTTTCTTGAAGAGATCTCTAGTCTTTCCCATTCTATTTGCATTGATCACTAAGGAAGGCTTTCTTATCTCTTCTTGCTATTCTTTGGAACTCTGTGTTCAAACGGGTATACTTAGCAACTGAAAAATCACAGCAATCATCTGAAGAAATTTACTATCCTCAGTTCAAAAAATAATATAGGAATTATTGCTGTATTTGTTATTTTTAATTGCTATATAATTTGCATACTATAAAATTCAGGTTTTTAAAGCATAAAATTCAGTGGATTATAGGATATTCACAAAGTTGTGTAATCACCACTGCTATCTAGTCCAAGAATGTTTTCATCACCCCAAGAAGAAACCACAAATCCATTAGCAATCACTTCCCATTCCTCTTCTTCCCTTGAATCCCAAGCAATCATCAATCTGCTTTCCATCACTATAAATTTGCCTGTTTGAAAATTTCACATAAAAAGAACAATGCGTTTGTAGCCTTTTGTGTCTAGCTTCTTTCACTTAGAATAGTATCTTCAAGGTTCATCTTGAAGGTTCATCAATAGTATCATCTCTGTCATAGAATAGATTGGTACTGAATTCTTTTTATGGTTGAATAATTATGTTTATCCATTCATCACTAGATGGTTATTTTCACTTTTTTGTATTAGAAATAATGTTGCCACAGTTAATATTTTTGAAAGACTGAAAATAAACTTGAGTTTCTATTTGCAAAGAAAAAAAAGAAATAATGTTGCTATGAATATTCATGTACAAGTTTTTATGTGGGCATTTGTTTTCAATTATCAGAACTCTGGGCCATATGCTAACTTTATTTTTAGCTTTTTGAGGAACTGCCAGAATATTTTCTGAAGTAGCTGCATCATTTTACATTCCTACCAGCAGTGTATGAGGTTCCAATTTCTCCACATCCTCATCAATGCTTCTTATTATATCTTTATTTTTATTATAGGCATGTCACTGTAGTTTTGGTTTGCATTTCTCTGAAGACTAATGATTTGAGTATATTTTTATATGTTTATTAGTCATTTGTATATATCTCCTTTGAAGAAATGTTTTTCAAATTTTTCCAATTTTTTAATTGGGATGCTTGGTTTTTTTTGAGCTATAAAAATCTTTATATATTTTGGATAATACTAGATCTTTATCAAATATGTGATATGCAACTATTTCTCTGATTTTGTGGATTGTTTTTCACTTTCTTAATAATATTTTATGAACACAAAAGTTTTTAACTTTCATGAAGTCCAATTTAAATATTTTTTGTTTGCTTGTGCTTTTGGCGTCATATCTAAGAGAAATCACTGCTTAATCCAAGATTATGAAGATTTACACCTCTGTTTTCCTCTAAGAATTTTATAGTTTTAACTCTTACATTTAGATCTTTTTTATTTTAACTTTTATATATGGTATGAGGTACCATACCAACTTCACTCTTTTGCATACAGTTATTCAGTTGTTTCAGATGAAAAGATATTCTTTCCCCAGTTGAATTATCTAGGCACCATAGGTGAAAAACAAGTGACCATAAATATATGGGTTTTTAAATATTTTTCTTTTTAATGTCTACTGAAACTATCATAAGATCCTTCTTTCCATATGAAGTATTGTTAGATTTAATTTTGTCTTTACCGTCATGTCTTGGTGAATTGTTCTTTCCACACTATAAATTTGATTTGATATCATTTAGTGTTTCTAAGTGAGATCAATATATTATTCACTGTTTCAGCACCATCTTTATCAGGCTTTGTTATCACATTTCTGTAAATTTCATAAAACAAGTTCCATCTCTGTTTTTTTTTTTTTTCCCCATCTCTGTTTATAGTCTGGGAAAATAAAGGGTGTAGAGTGGTTCAAGATCTAAAATGTTTGAGATCCCACGATCCTCTGGAAAGGTTCCCCTTACTCACCCTGATGCTTGTCTTATTTGGTGGAGGTCCCAGGTCTCTACAAGATGATAAGTTTAAACCACAAATGAATGCTTTCTTGAGCAGAGTTTAAGATATGTTTTAAAAATAAGTCATTATCTTAAGAAAAATTTTGTCCCATCCTTCCTTCATCCATGTCAGCTAAAGTTATCCCCTACATTAGAAATTTGTTTCCCCATGGTTCTTGTCATCTTTCGTTTTTCCTGAACACCCGTTATTTTTCCCCTGATCTCCAGCTGCTACTATTTAATCCAAAGAAAATACAACCTGTGGAGTTGACATGTTTGCTTTTATAAATACCTTGCATCTGTCTTTATGTTAAAATTTGGCTTCTCCGTGCGATCGTTAGAGTGCAGGCTCTTGAGCCAGGCTGCCTGAGTGTGAAAACTGATTCCGCTGTGAACCAGCCCTATGACCTTGGCAAGGTCTCAGCTTACTCACCTATAGGACAGGACTGATCATAAGACCTACACCTCGCTGGATTGTGGCGAGCATTACATGACTTAATATTCGTAATGTGTTTAGAACAATGTTTGGCCCTTAGAATATCTGTGTTTAACACAAAAATACACTTGTCTTTTAAAGGCTGAAATTCCAGAGCTTAGATACTATGCCTCATTTTATTTCCTTTGTAACTAATTTCTAAATAGAAAAGTTCTCCTCCTTACCAGTGCTCATTCTAGCTCAGCTTCTTCCTCCTAGATTGTCCTCAGAGTCTACCTGCTTATTGCTCCTACTTAGTCGCTTCAGTCATGTCCGGCTCTGTGCTACCCTATGGACTATAGCCATGTTCCTCTGTCCACGGGATTTTCTAGGCAAGAGTACCGGAGTGGGTTGCCGTGCCCTCCTCCAGGGGATTTTCCTGATCCAGGGATCAAACCCAGGTCTCCTGCATTGCAGGCAGATTTTTTTACCGCTGAGCCACCGGGGAAGTCCGCCTGCCTACTGCTGCTGCTGCTGCTAAGTCACCTCAGTTGTTTCCTATCTGTGCGACCCCATAGACGGCAGCCCACCAGGCTCCATCGTCTCCAGGATTCTCCAGGCAGGAACACTGGGGTGGGCTGCCATTTCCTTCTCCAATGCATGAAAGTGAAAAGTGAAAGTGACGTCGCTCAGTCGTGTCCGACTCTTCGCGACCCCATGGACTGCAGCCTACCAGGCTCCTCTGCCCATGGGATTTTCCAGGCAAGAGTATTGGAGTGGGTTGCCATTGCCTTCTCCGCCTGCCTACTAGACTCCCTCAAACACCACATAGTTCTTCTGATAAGATCTTGACAAAGTTTGAACCATTGTCCTATCCCTTTTTTCTTCCTGAGGATCCTCTAGCCTCTTTCAAAGTGAATTGAGAAAGTCTCTGCCCCTGCCACATCTTGAAAATGGTGCTGAGATATCATTCCCATGGTTGACATCTGTTCCAAAATGACCCCATGGCTCCTGTTGCACTGGGACCTGTAGAGAATGCATCTAACACTAGGCCACATAAAGCACCATGGTAACCACACATGCATAGATGACCACAAATCCATCTCATTTAACGTTCTTCCAAGTCCCAGATCCTTCTAACTAGCTCCCTTCCAAAGGTTTCTATCACAAACCGAGCTTATTCAAGAGTGGGCTCATCGGCATCCCAGCAAACCTTATCCTTTGGTGTTCCAAAATAGAACCTACACTCATCAACCACACAGGGGGAAAAGAACAAAACTTGGAAGTCATTGTGGACAACTTCCTCTCACTACCCTCATCAAATACTTACCCAAACCTTAGGTGATTCCCATCTCCTAAGTCTCGTGAACTCACCCTGCCTCCAACCGTTCAACTGCACCCCTTGTCACCAGTGATGTTCTCTCATCCATTCTTGACCCTGCTCACCAGAAGATCTTTCACAGAGGCCAACCTGATTTGCTTAAAATTCCTCAAGAGCTCCTTGCAGTTTCCACAGGAAAAAAAAATTAAGTTCCGTCATTTTGGCTCCCAAGCCTTACGTGACCTAACTTCCCATGTGCCTATGAGAGAGGACATGAAGGGACCGTCCTCAGGGACTGGTCTCTGCATCTGGTCAGGATCCAGTCTCCTCTCACTTACTTGACTCCTCTTTTCTCATTTTTCTTGCACTCTCAGCCTCCCCCTCTCCTCTGGATCATTCCCACTAGCATATAAACTTTCTCTCTCCCCATCTTTGCCTTGTTGCAGTTTCCTTTTGTCCAGCTAAACTACCATTGCTTTCCTTTTTAGACAGACTTGCTAACAGAGCTGGCTAATGTTTGTGTTTAGTGTTTGTGTGTGTGTGTGTTCACTACTGCTCCATGCCCATCTGGCTTCTGCCCCTCTTAGTCTCCAACCCTGCTCTCCTATAGCCATCAGCAATTTCCATGTACAAAGGATAGGAAATGCTTTAGTCTCAGCTCTATACCACTTGCTCTCACTATTAACAAGGCTCACCCACTCCTAGAAACCGTCTTTCTTAGTTTTGTTGATCTGAAGAAAACTCCCGGTCTCACTAATTCTACCTGTCCTCCAAATCTTTGTGAGCATCAACCTCTTTGGAAAGTTTTCTTTTTCCTTATCAATCAGCATGAGTTTGGGAGCCTTCCACTGGGAGCCCTCCCCTTCCCTTTGCAATTGCCTATCCTAGCTACCGCTCACTGCAAGTTGGACTGCATGCCCATCAGCATGCCTAACACACAGTGGGCCACCAAATATTTTCCTGAAAGAATACAGCCCCATGAAAGGGCAAAGGCAAATTTTGCAGCAATATTTTAAAACAGTTCTGAATATTTTAAAACATATCTGAACTTAGGGTCAGCAGGACTTATCCAGCCCCATCTCTACCTCTGGGAACCTGCCATTCTCAAGATGTCCATGCCAGTGGGTAACCTGCAGAAATGGCAATTTCCTGTGGGTCCAACCCAATAACATGATTCACTTCATTAGTCATTGCCTTAAACTTTGGGTTATTCAAGTTTAATTCCAGTAAAATAAGATATAGAATTAGGGCCTATGATGAGTTCCTAACAATGAAAAAGATAGGGCTGAAGTTTCATTTGTAGTTCTCTCTCCTGTGAGTCATGACCTGCTTGACCCACCAGCAAAAATAGAAATCCCTGTGGCCACAAGCTTGCGGGTTTTCAGGTCTTGCACCCACTGTAAGAAACACTTGATTCACGTTTTGAAATGGATTCTGGTTGAAATGCTGTGCCCTTTGGGAGGGTGACTTCCCCGACGTCCTCACGGCCTTCCCACCTCTACACTCCGCTCGCTTCCTTCCCCGGCCCTCATCCTTTCTCCCTGCCCCGGTGGCTCTGGTCCTGATGGCCGGGGAAGGAGCGACTGAGGTGCCGGAGCTGAGGACAGGGCAGGGCACATACCTCCGGCTCAGTGCTTCTGCAACTGTGACTGTGACGAAGGCAGCTTGACACGGGGCCTTGGACATGCACTGCTGTCCGAAGCGCTCTCTTGTGCCTCCTCTGGCTCTTGTTCCTGCCCTTGGTCCCGGGCCCTCCTTCTCTCCAGCATCTCCTCGAAAAAGATCTGGCAGCTGAAGCCCTCTTGGATGCCATACTGGGCGTGCTCCAACAGTGCCTCCAGCGTGGGGAAGACCCGGCAGCAGGCCACGCACCGCAGCCCGTAGTTGGTGGTGACCAGCCAGTCCGGGGTGTCCCGCAGCTCCTGCAGGCAGCACTCCAGGGGCGCCAGCAGCTCCGTGTCCTCTGGCTCTGAGCTGGTGTTGTTCTTGCTGGCTTCCAGTTCCCAGCGCAGGTCCGTATTGGAAGCCATCTCAAAGGAGGAGCCTTTCCGCCTCTGCCTCTTGATGAACTCGGCTTCGTGGATGCGGGGCTGTCGGGTGACTGGCTCGAAGCCACTGTCGGTCTCCCAGGCCACGGCCACACCCTGCACGGTCTGCACGTGGGTGTAGAAGGCGCACATGCTCTGCTGGGCAGCGTCCTGGTCCCCATAAGTGCAGGAATAGCAAGACTGGTACTGGGAGTAGGACTGGTACTCAGAGGATGACTGGGATGATGGCGAGCTGCTCCAGCTCAACATCCCCCGACCCTTGCCTGGGAAGTAGATGTTCTCTGCGTGGGGAATGGCTGGGCCTGGCCGTGGAGACAGCTGCTCTCTCTTCATGGGCCCTGGGAAGTGGAAGGACATTTTTATCAGTGCCACAACCTACCTCAGGTCTCTGAAAGGATGCAAGCTCTGGGGGCCCCAGGCAGGTACTTTTTCTCTCTGTGCCTGTTTCCCCATAAATTAAGGATGATATATACTTTCCTTTTGGGGTGATGATAAGGATCAAATGTAGAGATGTAGCTGCGCCTTATGGATGTGATGACAAAGATCAAATAGTGTATGAATGTAACATCTAAGCCCTTGACTAAACCCCAAAGGGCCACCACCTGAATACAGATTGTGGGACAGCACAATCTTCTTCACTGATAAGAAGAAATGAACTACTGTGGCATGCCAAACATTGATGAGTCCCTAAGGCATTCTGCTAAATGAAAGAACTTAGGGTGAAAAGGTCAGAGAGTATTTGATTCCATTTAGATGACATTCTAGAAAAGGCAAAACTGTAGGGAGAGAGAACAGAACAGGGGTTACCTGGAGTGAAAGGCAGCAGGGGAACTGACTGCAAAGGGTCACTAGAACTTTTGGAGGGTGATGAACATATTCTGCATTATGGTATTGATAGTGGTTAAACAAATGTGTACCTGCCAAAATTCTTCAAATTGTACACAAAATTGATGTGGTTTGTATATGCGAATCACAGCTCAATAAAGGCTGGCAGGGGGAGTGCTTTGGCCAGACCAGTCAACCCTACCTTCCCCCTGGCACCTGTGGGACATGTCTCATCTTCCTCCAGGGGAATCTCACACTTTCCTTGAAACCCTCATTGGATCCCATCACCATATAAATGCTAAGTGCTTATCATATTTTAACTCCTTCAGTATTCAAACAACCCTAAGAAATTGCATTGTTCTGATTTTTGACAAGTTAGAAAACTGAGGCACAGAGCATTGAAATGATTGATAGAGCTGGTGCCAGTACCTTGGCCCCAAGATAGTGTGACCCTTGGGTGCTACCCATGGTCACTTCAAAATGATGTTACGGATTAACTTTCATCCATTTATTATAAAGGGACTTTTTATATCACTGCTGAAATCACAGAATTGGCACATCAATTCTGGTTTTTCCAAAGCAAGTTAAAATACATGACTCACATTTTAGGATGTCACCCTCATACCTCCTGAAATCACCTTGTGTACTCACAACAGCGGCCCCAGTAAACCCATGGTCCATGTTGATGGCCAACACAGGACTTTGGTGCCAACACTGAGGGGTGGCCTGGTGCCTTGCCTTCCCTTCCCCTTCCCCGCCAGGACCCCTGTCCTCTCAAAGACATGCCAGCCACACCCTTTCTTTCCACCGACCTGCCCGGTGCACTTCTATGCTCTCCTCCGTGGACTCTGGGCTGGCCAGGCTGAGGGTGGACTGGTCCATGGGTGACTGTTCTCCCCTACGGTCTGTAAAGTGGTGCTTCATGATGACCCCAGTGCCCAGGGGCACACACTTCCAGCTGTTGGGCGAGAGTTGGCTCGGCCAGTGCTGAAGCCTCCGCTGGCCTCAGCCCGAGTGGCTGCTAGGTGCCCATGGTCACTAGGCTCCTGGCTTTATTCTGTGACCTCATCAGTGACTTTGGTGTGTTCTGTGACCCGTGGCCAGGACAGAGCCCCAGCCAGGCTGCCAGGAGAGGCTCCCCATCAGGATCTCATTCCCTGCAGGACCGTCCCTGCTTTGTGTATTGTCAGAGACGCAGACATAAAGTGCTCACACGCACACACACACATACACATATAAACACATGTACATACACAGAGACACGAATGCCT
This sequence comes from Cervus canadensis, assembly GCF_019320065.1. Lineage (NCBI taxonomy): Eukaryota > Metazoa > Chordata > Mammalia > Artiodactyla > Cervidae > Cervus > Cervus canadensis. The sequence continues at coordinate 56,851,188 of NC_057393.1, read as the reverse complement.
AAAAATACACATGCAGACACTTATACACACGTGAACACACATACACTCATGCTAACACACATAATCACTCAGGCACACATACACTCAAACATACATAAACACACATTCACACACACACACACACATTCAGACCATGTTCGCTTAACCGCACACACGCTCACATACATACGATCATCACCCAACATCAAAGTGGGCCTACCTTGAACTGTGGCGGCAGCAGGGGACAGAAATCTTGCCTCCTCCTCACTGCTTCAGAGTCCCCACCGCTGGCTCTTTAGGGCTTTTGGCGCTCCGTGGCCTGGGTACCCAGGTGCCTCCTCACGTCTCCCCACTCTCTGCTTACCCTCGCTCAGGTCTAGGGGCTCAAGCACACACCAGGGATGCTCCTGACCCCGGGCTTTGCATCGACCCTCCCTTCTGCCAGGAGTGCCCACCCCTAGGCCCCACAAGGCTCACGCTTCTCTGCAGTCTCTGAAACAACTCCTGTCAGGGCCTTCTGGAATCCATTCCCCTTAGACTCTATGATGTGTGCGTGTACAGTCATAACCACTTCCCAGCATTCATCTGCTGCTACTTAAATGTCAGCTCCATGAGGAGAGAGACATCATTCATTCATTTTTCCCCCATTATATCTCCAGCATCTAGTAGAATACATGGACACATTCACAAGGATTCCATAGATTATTGTCAGATTAATGAATAAATAGTGAGCGAACATGTCAGACGTATTTGGATGGACCGACAAGGGCGAGTCTGTCTAGAGGAGTTGCCTTCTCTCTGTACCTCAGATCCCTGCAGCCCCAAGGCACGCTGGTTCTCATCCCACAACTCCGAGTCCCCTCCTGCTTCTCCACCTGCACAAACCTCACTCCACACTCAGGCGCTCTGGCACTTCTTCCAGCTTGCCATCTCTCTCTGCTCCAGGATGTCTTGAGCACACTTCCCCCAAAACATTTCTCCTCATATCCCTCCAACCCCTGCTCAGTCTCACCAACTCAGTTCCTCTGGATCCCAAATTCTCAACAGCTCAGAAGATGATTGGTTGAAAATAATCCCCAAAGCAACACAACCACCGCCAGCACAGACAGGACCTAGGAATATTCTCCTCTCCAGAACTAGAAGCCACTATGTAAAGAAAAATGCCACAGAGCTTTACTGAGTGAAGGAGAGTCACACTTGCACCTATAAAGAGACAGAGCTCCCTGGCAGGAAGAGGAAACACTGTAAGTGTATTCTTTCTCCCTTAATAAATCAAGAGACTTGCCTTATAAAAATAAACAGTAAGAGCACAAAAATTAAATAGATCAATGGAAGACAAAGGTAGTCCAGAAAAAGATCACGTTATGTATTAATATTTGAATTTTTTTTTTAACAATGATGACTTATTTTATTTTATTTTATTTTATTTTTTTTTTTTGGGTTTTGTCATACATTGATATGAATCAGCCATAGATTTACACTTATTCCCCATCCCGATCCCCCCCTCCCATCTCCCTCTCCACCCGATTCCT